>NW_015391552.1:21177-45793 GCF_001527695.2 Protobothrops mucrosquamatus
CTGCCCTATACCAGGGGTGGGGAACAATGGCCCCTTCATGACTTGTGGACTTCAACTCCCAGAATTCCTGAGCCAGCATGGCTTAGTATGGAAACCTCTCCATTTCTCCTCAGCATGGCTGGCTCAGGAATTCTGGGAGTTGAAGTCCACGAGTCATAAAAGAGCTGAGGTTGCCTACGCCTGCCTTAGGACCACAATTGCTGTTGCTAAGCGAGAAGAGTTGTTAAGTGAATTTTGCCCCATTTTTAAGACCTTTCTCACCACGCGTCTTGAGGGAACCGCTGAGGTTGTTAAGTTAGGAGCACAGTTGTGAAGTGAAGCTGGCTTCCCCTGTTGACTTTGTCAGAAGGTCGCAAAAGGGGATCAGGTGACCCCAGGATGCTGCGACCGTCATAAATACGAGTCAATTGCCGAGTGTCTGAATTTCGATCAGGTGACCATGGGGATGCTGCAACGGTCCTAAGTATGAAAAATGGTCCTAAGTCATTTTTTTCCCAGTGCCTATTACAGCATTTCCATGGTCACATGGTCAAAATTCAGAGGCTTGGCAACCGACTCATATTTATGATGGTTTGCAATGTCCCGGGGTCATGTTCATATTAGAATAGAATAGAATAGAATAGAATAGAATAGAATAGAATAGAATAGAATAGAATAGAATAGAATAATGAATGGAGTAGAAATAGAAATAGAAGAGTGAAGAAATATAGGTTTCTATAGATTGAAAACTTTTTATGCATTAATGATGGTTAGACATAGTAATCAATGAATTTAGCTGAAAATGTATTAAATTAATAATAATATTGTATATAGATAGAGAGGGATATTTTTAAGAAATATTGTGTATATATTTACTATGTTATTGTTTGTTTGTTTTTTAAAAAAATGATCACCATGTTTCCACGTGGGTTCTTAAGTTGTGTTGGTGTAGAATGGAAAACTAATAAAAATTGTTTTGGAAAAAAAAATAGAATAGAGTAGAGTAGAGTAGAATAGAATAGAATAAGAAATAGAATAGAATAGAATAGAATAGAATAGAATAGAATAGAATAGAATAGAATAGAATAGAATAGAATAAGAAATAGAATAGAATAGAATTAGAATTAGAATTAGAATTAGAATAATAATTAGAATTAGAATTAGAATTAGAATTAGAATTAGAACTAGAAGGGACCTTGGAGGTCTTCTAGTCCAGCCCTCCGCTCAAGCAGGAGAACCTATACCATCTCAGACTGTCCAGTCTCTTCTTAAAAACCTCCAGTGATGATCACTTTTTGTGACCTTCTGCCAGGCAAAGTCAAGGGGGAAGCCAGATCCACTTAACAATGTTGCTAATTTAAGACGCATAGTGGTTCGCTTAACCACTGCGGCAAGCCAGGTCGTAAAACTGGGGCAAAACTCACTTCACAAACGTCTCACCTTAGCAACAGAAAATTTGGGCTGAATTGTGGAGGTCCTGAGTCCAGGGCTACCTGTACCGCGGTGATCCGCTTAGCGACTAGCAAAAATGGGGCCCAGCTTGCTTAGCAACTGACTTGTTTAAGCAAAAGGGTAATTTGGGCCTCGATTGTGGTTGTAAGACGAGGACTACCTGTCGTGAATTATTTCTTCTTCTTCTTCTTCTTCTTCTTCTTCTTCTTCTTCTTCTTCTTCTTCTTCTTCTTCTTCTTCTTCNAGATAGATACATAAAGATAGGTAGATGATAGATGATAGATAGATATAGATAGATAGATAGAGGATGGAGGGAGGGAGGGAGAGAGAGAGAGAGAGACAGACAGACAGACAGACAGAGAGAGAGAGTATGAATGGATAGATAGATAGATAGATAGATAGATAGATAGATAGATAGATAGATGATAGCTAGATTGAGATAGATAGATAGATAGATAGATAGATAGATAGATAGATAGATAGATAGATAGATAGATAGATAGATGATAGATAGATAGATAGATAGATAGATAGAGGATGGAGGGAGGGAGGGAGAGAGAGAGAGAGAGAGAGAGACAGACAGACAGACAGAGTATGAATGGATAGATAGATAGATAGATAGATAGATAGATAGATAGATAGATAGATAGATAGATAGATAGATAGATAGATAGATTGGTTGGTTGTTTCCTTGGAGACATTTCACGACCCATCTAGGTTACATCATCAGCACCAGAAAGGCATGAGATTTGCTCTCTTTTCATATACTAGCAGCTTGCCCTGTGAGCAATGGTGGGAGAATTCTTGGTGTTTCCTTGTTTAAGCTGTTGTTTAGCATTTGATTGTTTTGTCTGAATTGGTGGCTCCTTACTGGGATACTGTTTATTTCTTCATTTTTGGTCTAGTATTAATCTGATAGGGCAAGAAAACCCCAGTCCCTTCTGGCACTGATGACATAGCCTAGTTGGATCATGAAACGTCTACAAGAAAACAGCCAAGCTCGGAGAGCACCAGGGAACCTAAGTCTGCCTACCTATCCGTCCGTCCGTCCATCCGTCCATCTGTCTGTCCGTCCGTCCGTCCGTCTGTCTCTCTCTGCATGTGTGTCTGTCCATCTGTCTAAAACAGCTTAATCAAGGAACCTCCAAGAAGAAAACAACTCTTAACACCAACTCTGACAGGTCAAACTACGACATATAAACCGAGAGCAAATCCCACTCCCTTCTAGCCCTGATGATGTTACCTAGCTGGGTCATGAAACGTCTGCAAGGAAAAACAGCCACGCTCAGAGAGCACCCAGGACCTCAAACGTTTAATAACCGAACGCTCCACTTTCATCTTATCAGTATCAGCCTATATAGGATTAAACCATCATAATTGTAACCTATGGATGGCACTTTTATTGCTTTGGAAGGGATTGGGGGGGGGAGTTTAGGCAGGGTTGCCTTTTGCTGCCATATTCTGCATTTGCAAGTCTTTTAGCCTGAAAAATGAAGCGCTGGTGTAAGTAAAAAATATTTTTATACTATCCTCCAGCTGTAGGAGTCTCTCTCTCTCTCTCTCTCTCTACATGTGTGTGTGTGTATGTATGTATGTATGTATATATATATATGTATGTATATATATATGTATTTGTTTTCGTAGATTTTCACGGGTACAGGTATGCAGGTCTTGGCGTATTCGGGTCTTTTCCCGTGTAAGATTGAGAGTATCTTGGCGACGTTTCGACGAGGTCCCACTCGTCATCTTCAGGCTGGGGTCTTCGGGTTCGTGCTTGTACGAGCAAAGTGTGATCGGAGCTGCCGTCTCTCTATAAATATTGGTGGGGGTGTGTGTGGAGTGCTGGCTTAGTTGCTGTAGGTGGGTTGGTTGGCTGTGTAGTGGTTATTGTTTGCGGATTGTTCAGCTGTTTCGTAACATCCTGAGTAGTTGAGGTGCTGGCTGTGTGCCCATTAGTCTTTTGTGTTATAACGACCTGGGTAATGGGGTTGTGTGATTACATCCTGAGATCAATCTTACATGGGAAAAGACCCAAATACGCCAAGACCTGCATATGTATGTATGTATATATATATGTGTGTGTTTTTCAAAATTTGAATAGCTAACAAAGAATTAAGGGAGTACTGGGATAGCTATTTCAAACCTTATTTGGTTCTCATCAGCCAGACATACCCTTCTGAGATTCGAACCTGGGCTGTCTGCATGTTAAGCAGATGTGTTAGCCACTAGGCCACAGGCTCTTTCTCACTTTGTTAGCTACAAGAGACAGGGGAAGAGGATGAATGCTTTTTTCTTTTAGTGCACCCTGTCGGCCCAAATATGGGAGAGAGAAGTCTTTTGCCTGTATCAGCTCAACCTAGAGCCATCCACAGGCAGCAGTCGCTTAACTGCGACATCATATGTGTTTTCCAAAATTTGAATAACATTCATATATGTGTGTGTATGTATGTACACACACACACAGAGACTTATTTTTAGACTTTCTGGAACAACAGGTCGGCCTGCCTACGGCGCCCCTTCGTTGTTGTTTTTTGAGGCGGTGGGCCCATCCCCTTCGCTTTCCACTCCTCTCGGTTCTCGTCCGTCCCCGTTCAGAGCGAACCGAAAAAGACAACAGCGATTATACGATTTTGTATTTTAAGTATTTTTCATAATCCAACCTAAATTGGCCCACCCAAGGATTATGTCTGTCTTTTTAAGGATGTGTGTTTATACAGTTTTTTGGGTGAAAGATTGCAGAAGCCTAACCACTACTTTGGAAAGCCGAGCCAGACGAGGGAGGGAGGGGGGGGGGAGGAGAATCAGCATACAATTTGGCACTTAAAGGGACTAAATGGTTTCCTTTTTAGCTGCTGATTTCTACTGGGAAATGTATCCTTGGACTGGAAATTACATCCGGAAAAATGTTTATGTAGTGGAAGGGGTTTTTTTTTTTTTTTTCCTTCTCTCCCTCTCTCCCTTCAAATGACTGATTATTCCTCTAACCTTTAACATGCAACCCGTATAATTTTTGTCCCCCTTCTTAACTCTTTCCTGGCCCGAGAGAGCGCTTGACTGTTGACTTAGGATGGGGAAACGCAGCTAGTAAAATTAGCTTTATGCCTTTTTTTTTTTCCTTTTTCTTTTCTTCCCCTAATGTAGCATTTCCGTTCCGCTTATCTGCTCCAGACCCTTCCTGCGGGGCCTCCTCCTTAGATGTGGAAATCTTGTTGTGATAAATGTAGATTAAACTCAGGCTGTGGAAATGGCCTAAGGAAAGGGAAACTGGTAGACACGGTCCATATTTGGTCCTCCTGGCATGAGGAGAGCCCCAGTCCCAGGATTTAACCTGACATGGCAGGGTTCTCTCTCTCGCTCTCTCTCTCTCTTTCATTTCTAACAAATAGGCTTCTCGGGGTTAGTTTTTCTCCCCTCGCCCACTTTTTCTCCAAGGGTGACTTCCCTTCACTTCACTTCCTTCCCCTCTTCCTTTCCATTCCTTTCCTCTTCCTTCCCCCTTCCCCTTCCCCCTTCCCTCTCCCTTTCCCCTTCCCCCTTCGCTTCGCTTCCCTCTTCCTTTCCTTTTCTTTCCTCTTCCTTCCCCCTTCCCCCTTCCCCCTTTCCTCTTCCTTTCCTTTCCTTCGCTTCCCTCCCCTCTTCCTTTCCTTTCTTTTCTTTCCTTTCCTCTCCTCTATCTTCCTCCTTCCCCTTCTTCCTTTCCCCTTCCCCTTCCGTTCCCTCTTCCTTCCCTTTCCTTTCCTTTTTCCTCTCCTCTCCTCTCCTTTCCTCCTCCCCTTTTCTCTTTCTTCCTTCTTCCTCCCCTCTTTCCTTTTTCTTGCTTTCGTTCTCTCCCTTTTCTTGTTTTCTTTCTCTCTTTCTTTCTCCCTTTTTTTCTTTCTCCCTTTCTTTCTTTTTTCTTTCTTTCTTTTTTCTGTTAAAAGTATTTCAGGGACAGCTTCTAGCTTCAGAGGCAATCTATTTGGAACACCAAGTCTACCTGCAGTTCCACGGATGCCTTCTGTTAAGCTGATGGGGCCATTAATTTGACAATCTTTATATTCCTTGGCAGGGACAGCCTTCTTTTCCTTTCTCCTCTCCTCTCCTTCCTTCCTTCCTTCCTTCCTTCCATCCATCCATCCATCCATCCTTCATTTCCCTTCCTTCCTTCCTTCCTTCCTTCCTTCCTTCCTTCCTTCCTTCCTCCCTCCCTCCCTCCCTCCCTCCCTCCCTCCCTCTTTCTTTCTTTCTTTCTTTCTTTCTTTCTTTCTTTCTTTCTTTCTTTCTTTCCTCCGCAGAACCTCAGGCGGAAACTCTTGACCTCTTTTTCTGCAAGACATCTGGAAATCGGCACGTTCGCTAAACCGTTCCTCTACATGATTTTGCATTTACATCATGCCGCTATCTGGTTAAAGTTTTCTTATTGGGGGAGACACCAAGATGCGGTGGGGGGGGAGGGAGGGAGGGAAAGGAGAGGGGGAGAGACACCAAGTCAGAAGTGGGGTGGGGGGGGGGAAGAAAAAAAAAAAAACCAAACCCAAAACCCAGCAACCCTTGGGCCTGTCAGAAGGTTAAGTGTCGGCGGCTGATACGGCCTGTTTCTTTTGCTCCGACACATGTTGAACTTCGAAAAGCTGAAGCGGTTCCCAAAAATTTGGTAACCATTAGGGCACTTCCGAAAGTCGGTTCCGGATATCCAGCCTAAGGTGGAAACCAGGGAAGGGAAGGGAAGGGAAGGGAAGGGAGGAACAAGGAGGCACAGAGCCCGGGCCTCCTGAAGAAGAAGTTTCCACGAAAGGGATTTGAAAATCTGGCAGGCGATGCATCGCAGGAGCCCGCTCACGCAAAGCTGAGCTATGCAGGAAACGCCTTGCAAAAAAGCCTGGTTGGACAGGAGATCTTCCCCACCGCCTGGAGCTGTGAACGTTTTACGCATCGGAGGCCAAAGAACGCCGGACCAGGCACCTGAGGGGCTTGGGAGAAGAGAAAGGAAATTAAAGGATCATTTAAGTGGAACAGGACCAGATGCATTTAAAAAAAAAAGAAAAGAAGTCCTCTCTCTCTCTCTTTTTTTTTCCTTCCAAAAGGAATGCTGAAAAATATGGAATTCTTTGAAGTGAAGGAACGTAATTATCGCAAGAAGGGGCTTGCAAAAGGGGGTTTTATCCTCTTTCCTCTTACGTTCCACCCCCCCTCTTGATTGCAAAACCTTCTGTGCACCAGGCGCTCCGTCGTCCCTCTCCGTTTACTTCTACCGTTTTTCTTTCTCGCCGGCTCCAGCAGCTTCAGAAACAGGCAAATACAAGTGCTCCTTGACTTACGGCCACAAACTGCATCCAGTTTTGGTCACCACGATGTAAAAAAAGATGTTGAGACTCTAGAAAGAGTGCAGAGAAGAGCAACAAAGAGGATCAGGGGACTGGAGGCTAAAACGTATAAGGAACGGCTGCTGGAATTGGGTACGTGTAGTTTAACGAAGAGAAGGACGAGGGTGGACATGATAGCAGTCTTCCAGTATCTCAGGGGCTGCCACAAAGAAGAGGGAGTCAAGCTATTCTCCAAAGCACCAGAAAGGCAGGACAAGAAGCAACGGATGGAAACTCATCAAGAAGAGAAGCAACCTAGAACTAAGGAGAAACTTCCTGACAGTGAGAACAATTAACCAGTGGAACAACCTGCCTCCAGAAGCGGTGAATGCTCCAACACTAGAAGTTTTTAAGAAGAGACTGGACAGCCATTTGTCCGAAATGGTATAGGGTTGCCTGCCTGAGCAGAGGGTTGGACTAGATGACCTCCAAGATCCCTTCCAACTTTATTATTATAACTGAGCCTTATGTACACCATGATAATTTACTGACCCAGCCAGGCCCAGAGTTAGGAGCTGAAAGGGATATGATCCACCAGAGCCTTGCCCTGCAATTTCTCCTACGGGTAGTCCTCGGCTTACGACCACAATCTCCGTGGCTAAGTGAAACATTGGTTAAGTGAGTTTCATCCCATTTTACGGCCTCTCTCGTTGCTGAGTTAGTTGCCCGTTTGTTGAGTGAACCTGACTTCTCCCATTGACTTTGCTTGTCAGAAGGTCGCAAAAGGGGATCACGTGACCCCCCGGGACACTTGCAAGCATAAATATGAGCCAGTTGCCAAGCGTCCGAATTTTGATCACATGATCACGGAGAACGCGACCAAGGTCATATGTGTGGAAAAACAGTCATGAAATGGTCATTCTCGTCATTGACACACAAAGCCATAGACCAGGGGTAGGCAACCTTGGCTCTTTTATGACTCGTGGACTTCAACTCCCAGAATTCCTGAGCCAGCCATGCTGAGGAGAAATGGAGAGGTTTCCAAGCTGAGCCATGCAGGCTCAGGAATTCTGGGAGTTGAAGTCCCCGAGTCATGAAAGAGCCAAGGCTGCTTACCCCTGGTCTGGATCCAAGCCTGCAGTTTCATCAAAATGGCTGACTGAGGAATTCTGGGAGTTGAAGTCCACAAGTCATAAAAGGGCCAAGTTTGAAGACCCCTGGTCTAGGGCCTCACGTTTCCCGGAGCCCTTTCTTTTTCCCTCCGTTCTGAGTGGCAGAAGCAGTGGCCAAAGGAAATATTCCTTCCCACCCACCCCCTACAATTTCTTGTTTATTTCTCATGCCATTGGAAAAATTTCCCTTTTCCTCCTGGGTGTTCTAACTCTCACTTTGCTAACTGCTCTTCATGCAGGGTTGCAATTAACCCTTGGCAGATGCCTTCTCCAGCTGCTTGACACAGAGTAATGTTATAACAAAAGAACCAAGTTGGAAGGGACCTTGGAGGTCATCTAGTCCAACCCCCTGCTCAGGCAGGAAACCCTATACCATTTCAGACAAATGGCTGTCCAGTCTCTTCTTAAAAACTTCCAGTGTTGGAGCATTCACCACTTTCTGGAGGCAGGTTGTTCCACTGGTTAATTGTCCTCACTGTCAGGAAGTTTCTCCTTAGTTCTAGATTGCTTCTCTCCTTGATTAGCTTCCATCCATTGCTTCTTGTCCTGCCTTCAGGTGCTTTGGAGAACAGCTTGACTCCCTCTTCTTTGTGGCAGCCCCTGAGATATTGGGACACTGCTATCGTGTCCCCCCTCGTCCTTCTCTTCATTAAACTAGACATACACAATTCCAGCAACCGTTCCTTATATGTTTTAGCCTCCAGTCCCCTGATCTTCTTTGTTGCTCTTCTCTGCACTCTTTCTAGAGTCTCAACACCTTTATTTTAGATCGCGGCGACCAAAACTGGATGCCGTATTCCAAGTATGCTCCGATCTTCCTCAACACTTTGGACATTCTTTAAACTTTCTTGGTGTTCTTGCCTTATTAGATGGTATTTTTCCAACCATATGCTCCACCCAGCCTTAGCATTTCCATACATATTCTCCACACCTATTTGGATTATTTTAAACAATAACCGATAACAACAAACCCACATGTACAATCAAACAATCAGTGGAGCAATCAGTCGAAACGTTCGGCTGATTTAGCTGACAGCTTCAGTTGGCAAGACGCTTGTGCTGATTGGCACGATTCTGGATTCTTCTGGGCCTCCCTCTCTCCCTCCCTTTTGGCTGGAATCAGAAGTGGAAAATTTTGGCTACACTGTGCCAACTTGAAGTGTAAAGAACATCCCATTTTTCTGGACATGTTTTATACCTCTCTGGAAAGTGAAGCAGTTCTATAAGTGAGCAGATCGTCTGCCTTTTTGTTAAAGCCGCAGGACTGTGGGAACCCTAGTAAGACCACATCTGGAATACGGCAGCCAATTTTGGTCACCGTACTGCAAAAAAGATGTTGAGACCTTGGAAAAAAATCAGAGAAGAGCAACTAAGATGATCCAAGGCCTGGAGACTAAAAGATACAAAGAACGGCTGCGGGACTTGGGTTTGGCTGGCCTAAAGAAAAGAAGAAAGAGGGGAGACATGATAGCAGTATTCCCTTCTAGCACTGATGATGTTACCTAGTTGGGTCGTGAAATGTCTGCAAGAAAGCCACCCAGCTCAGAGTGCACCACGGACCCCACAGTTCTNTCCTCCTCCTCCTCCTCCTCCTCCTCCTCCTCCTCCAACCCCACTCCCTTCTAGCACTGATGATGTTACCTAGTTGGGTCATGAAACGTCTGCAAGAAAGCCACCAAGCTCAGAGTGCACCACAGACCCCACAGTACTCCTCTCCACAACCCTCCCTTCTAGCACTGATGATGTTACCTAGTTGGGTCGTGAAACGTCTGGAAGAAAGCCACCAAGAGAGCAGCAAGGACCCCACAGTCCTCCTCCTCTCCACAAACCCCCCTCCCTTCTAGCACTGATGATGTTACCTAGTTGGGTTGTGAAACGTCTGCAAGAAAGCCGCCAGCCGCAGAGAGGCCCCAGGACCCGCACAGTTTAATCCTGAGCTCCCAATATTTTCTTCTCTTGGTGCAGCCTACAATTCCCCGCCATCACCAGCTTTCCAATTGGTGTCCAAAAGGTGAGATCCTTTCCCCCTTTTGCTTCACAAAGCAAAGACAGGGATTTCCAACGCCAGCTCTGAGCTGCTAGACCTGCCAGGCGCTAGAAGAGAGACGAGTTTGGGCGTCAGCTCCATCGTCCAGCTTCCGTCGTCCCAGTTCTTCTGGGTGTTGCAAAGCTCGTTCTCCGGCCAGCCTTGGTCCTCGCTCTGTCAAAAGGCATTATTGTCAGCCACCCACTAATTATCAGGAAATTTATAGCTGCATTAAGTAAATGTCACTTCACCGCAGTGGCCTGGAATGAGAGAGAGAGAGAGAGAGAGAAATAGAGAGAAAGAGAGAGATTTTTGCTCTGAGTTAGCACCATGAGCAGAGAGGATCTTTGCAAAGAGGCTGCGGGCATTTTGCATAGCCACGTTAGCATTAGCAGACCCAGAGAAAGAGGAGCTAAAAGACCATTTCTTGCTTCCTTTGTCTATTAGCTCCTCTAAAAGTGGGAAGAAAGTTGGAGAAAGGGAATAAGTGCCTCCTTGATATTTTACTGACCCAGCCTAGCAAACCTGCGTTTTCCTGCCAGATAATTCCTGCCAGCCCCAGAATTAGGAGATAATAATAATAACAACAACAACGACAACGACAACGACGACGATGATGATGATGATGATGATGATGTACCTGGTTGACACCTAGGATGCTGGTAGCAACCCGTGTCAACCATCAGCATCAGCCAATTTGAATGTTCAGTTGACTGAGGTTTATATCTAATGAATAATAATAATAATAATAATGATAATAATAATAATGATAATAATAATAATAATAATAATAATAATAATAATAATAAAGTTGGAAGGGACCTTGGAGGTCATCTAGTCCAACCCCCTGCTCAGGCAGGAAACCCTATGCCATTTCAGACAAATGGCTGTCCAGTCTCTTCTTAAAAACTTCCAGTGTTGGAGCATTCACTGCTTCTGGAGGCAAGGAGTTCCACTGGTTAATTGCTCTCACTGTCAGGAAATTTCCCCTTAGTTCTAGGTTGCTTCTCTCCTTGATGAGTTTCCCAAAGGTGGGCAGAATTAGTCTACAATACTGTATTGCCACCATGGCAAAGAAGGAAGGAAGGAAGGAAGGAAGGAAAAGAGGGAGGGAGAGAAAGAAGGAAGTAGGGTAGGGAGGAGGGAGGGGAGGAAGGAAGAAGAGCAATAGCACTTAGACTTATATACCACTTCACAGAGCTTTACAGCCCTCTCTAAGCGGTTCACAGTGTCAGCATATTTGCCCCCAACAATCTGGGTCCTCATTTTACCGACCTGGGAAGGATGGAAGGCCGAGTCAACCTTGAGCCGGTCAGGATCCAAGTCCTGACAGCGAGCAGTGAGTTAGCCTGTAGTACTGCATCCTAACCACTGGGCTATCAGGGCTCATGTTGATCATCTGATCCCAGGACTGTGCAACCGTCATAAGTACATGCCAGTTGCCAAGCGCCTGAATTTTGATCACGTGACCATGGGGGGGGGGTTCTTGCAGTGGTTATCACCTGGTCTCAACCGACTGGTCTGCCCCATTGCCCAGGTGAATGAAGTGGGGAGGGAATAGATGATCCTAAAGGTTCTTCCCAATGCCTTGATTTCGAGAATAGGGGGAACAGAAGGACTCCGAAGCCAATCCTGAGCGTGATCTGACAATGCCTATCCATAGTCCGTAGGAGAACCTATACCCTGCTTAAGCGGGGGGGCTGGACTAGAACAGGGCTTTTCAACCTTTCCACCCAATGTACCACTTTTAGGATATGGCAACATCCGAGTACCACCAGTCGCCTAGCAAGGTGTCAAAAACTTGATAAAGTACAGGTAGTCCTCGACTTACAACAGTTCATTTAGTGACTGTTTGAAGTTACAATGGCACTGAAAAAAGTGCCCCCCAAGCCACAGCCGAGCAAGACACCTGCCTGCCCGCCCGGCCGCGCTCTTCCTCCTGTCCGAGGTTTTCATTGTTGTGAGCATTTCTGTTGAGGATTGGCAGTGGGGGTGGGGTGGGGGGGTGTTTGGTTTTTATTCCCCCCGTCTGCTGGGTGGTTGCAGCAGGTTTTGGTCACTTCACATGACCCTGGGACACTGTGACCGTCATAAATATGAATCAGTTGCCAAGCATCTGAATGTAAATCACAAGACCCTGGAGAGGCTGCAACATTTCAGCTGATCGGTGCTTCTTCTGGGCTCAGCAGAAGCACCAGGATCAGCGCCGAGCTTCAGCTGGAGCCTGGCGCTGATCCTGGTGCTTCCGCTGAGCCCTGACAGCCCCGAAGAAGCGCCGATCAGCTGGAAAGCGGCACTGATCCTGGCGCTTCCGCTGAGCCCTGACAGCCCTGCAGCTCCAGCCGTCTCTTACTCAGGCTTGTGCGGTGCTGCCACCGGTTCGGCTCATTCCCCTCCCCCACTACCACTTTTCTAGGATGGTCGCGTACCACCTGCCATGTGCCAATGTACCACAGGTGGTACCCCTACCACTGGTTGAAAAGCCCTGGTCTAGAAGACCTCCAAGGTATCTTCCAGCTTCTATTCTATTCTATTCTATTCTATTCTATTCTATTCTATTCTATTCTATTCTATTCTATTCTATTCCATTCCATTCCATTCCATTCCATTCCATTCTAGGCTCATCTCTGTTTGTAAATTAATAAACAAGCAGTTTGCTCCTGCATGAAAGTTTTATACCTCTGCCTTTCTATCAGGAATGACCTTATATAATTAGATACATTACGGCGAGATGAATTTATAATAGATCTAAGCTTAAGACGGTCGTGGGGTAGTGCATGATTTAATGCCCCATTAATGGTTTAATACGGGAGGCGCATTTTGACAACTGCTGACGAGCAAAAGGTTCTTTTCTTCTCCCCCCCTCCTCTAAATTTAACCCAATTGATCACTCTGAAGATCTATTCCCTATTTGCTACCAATAAGAGGGAGGCAGAAAAATGAGATGATATGTTATAAAAATGGCTCTTTCTCATTCAAAACAGCTGACAGTTGAGGGCTATGCTTTTTTTCAGACAAGTTCTCCAGGGCAAGTCCACGAGTCATAAAAGAGCCAAGGTTGACTACCCCTGACTTAAAATATTCACGTTCCTCACTTCTTCTTGTACGTTGAATGAAAGCTTCCCATGTTGTGGAAAAAGACCAACATTACTTAAGGATATCTAGGATAACTGAAGTGGGGTATTATTTTACACCGATTCCTACCTTGTCCTCTTGCAGTTTTAACTGAATATTTAATTGAACGTACGTACAGCGAAAAACTACTCTGCCTTGTAACTACAGATTTTTCCACCCTGGCATCCAAAGAGCTACTTAAGTTCTTCGTTGTTTTCTTGCAGACGTTTCATGACCCAACTAGGTAACATCATCAGTGCCAGAAGGGAGTGGGGTTTGTTGTCTGTTGATATACTAGTGGCTTGCCCTGTCACTATTGGTGGGAATGGACTTACTGGTTCCTTGATTGAGTATTGTTTACTGCTAGCTTATTTGTCTAACTTGGTGGTTTCCTGATTGGGGTATGGTTGACTTCTTGATAGTTTGTCTAGGACAGTGGTGGAGAACCTATGGCACGGGTGCCAGAGGCGGGACTCGGAGCCCTCTCTGTGGGCACACCTGCCGTTGCCCCCGCCTCGCCTCCCCTGACCCCCTCCTCACCAGCAACCCCCCTAGAGGAGAGTCGCCCCCGAGCGTGGCCCACACGGAGCAGCGCAGCCAAGGACATGGCACCCAGGCAGCGTAGACAAGACTCTGTCCTCATGCCCTATCCTGCACAGTTGATGCTGCGGGGTGCGGGCAGAGGGCATGGCTGCTATGGCGCTGTTGGGATGCCTGGGCGATCTGCGGTGGGCCCTGGAGGCGGTGAGTGGCCCTGCGGGCAGGTGGGGTGGGGGATGGGGTGGGGGAGGACCAGGGGCGGGGCGGGGCAGGGCAGGGGGTGGAGCAGGGGCGGGGCCAGTTTTTGGGCACTCGGTCTCTAAAAGGTTCACCATCACTGGTCTAGTATTAGTCTTTTCATAATGTCATTTCGTAACACAGAGACAGAACTGAACCATAGTTTCAAATGTGAAACTGAGTATCTGAGACCAAGCCGTATCCAAACAGGCTAGAGAATTCCTGGAAGCCTGGCACTCAGACAAATCGACCATCAACAGGCACATAGAGAGAAACAATATCTACCCACCATTTGAAAGAAAAAGTCCACAAGCCAAAAAAAGAAAAAGAAACAAAAAGACCCAAACAACCCCTCACCAGCAATCAACACCTGGATGATTGGAGATTCACATTAAGATTCATACCAGACCACAATCAAGAAGTAAACAATACCCTTGAGCTACAAATATTCTCTGTTATTACTACTTTGGTTCATATAAGAGACTATTCCTAACCCAGTAGAACAGTGTTTCTCAACCTTGACAATTTTAAGGCATGTGGACTTCAACTCCCAGAATTCCACAGCCAGCATTGCTGGCTGTGGAATTCTGGGAGTTGAAGTCCACATGCCTTAAAATTGTCAAGGTTGAGAAACACTGCAGTAGAATATTGATTTTTATTTTCATTCGATAATGCCAGCAGATCCTTAACAGGTGACAGTATACCAGAGTTGGAAGGAACCTTGGAGGTCTTCTAGTCCAACCCCCTGCTCAAGCAGGAGACCCTATACCATTTCACACCAACGGTTGTCCAATCTCTTCTTAAAAGCCTCCAGCACCCACAATTTCTGGAGGCAAGCTGTTCCACTGGTTAATTGTTCTCACTGTCAGGAAATTCCTCCTTAGTTCTAGGTTGCTTATTTCTTTGGTCAGTTTCCATCAGTTGCTTCTTGTCCTGCCTTCAGGCGCTTTGGAGAACAGCTTGACTCCCCCCAGGAACGGTTGCTGAAATTGGGTATGTGTAGTTTACCGAAGAGAAGGACGAGGGGGGACATGATAGCAGTATTTCAGTATCTCAGGGGCTGCCCCAAAGAAGAGGGAGTCAAGCTATTTTCCAAAGCGCCTGAAGGCACGACAAGAAGCAACGGATGGAAACTAACCAAGGAGAGAAGCAACCTGGAACTAAGGAGAAACTTCCTGACAGAACAATTACCAGTGGAACAACCTGCCTCCAGAAGCTGTGAATGCTCCAACACTGGAAGTTTTTAAGAAGAGACTGGACAGCCATTTGTCTGAAATGATATAGGGTTTCCTGCCTCAGCAGGGGGTTGGACTAGAAGACCTCCAAGGTCCCTTCCAACATCATCATCATCATCATCATCATCATCATCATCATCATCATCATCATCATCATCATCATCATCATCATCATCATCATCATCATCTTTTATTCATTAAACATGAACCTCAGTCAATTGAACATTCAAATTGGCTGGCACTAATGGTTGACACGGGTTGCTGCCAGCATCCTAGGTGTCCACCAGGTACCTCCTTAAAATATAAGATGTTCCGAGTAGCGCAGTTTCTTGTAACATTGCTGGAGTTATTGCAGGAAGCTGCAGTTTCTTGATGTGTTTTGCAAAGTTTTTGGACATAGTTCCCAGTGCCCCGATGACAATGGGTACCACTGTTACACGTTTCATCCATAATCGCGCAGTTTCGATGGCCAGGTCGTGATATTTCATAATTTTTCCAGTTGTTGTTGTTATTATTATTATTACTATTATTATTATTATATATGTCCAGAATTTTGCTAACGGAGTGATATTGCTGGGCTTGTGGTTTGGCTGCAGACGTGCAGAACGCTTTGTAAGGATTGGACTCACAAGGTGAATGCACAAGGTTCCCACGAATGAAGATGTGACCTAAGGTCGCCATTTTGGTCAGTTGTCCAATCTTTCTAGCATCCTCCTTCCTTCTTTCCCCCTTTCCAACAGGGAAAGGAAGCTGAGGACCTGTGGTGTCCATGTTTTCTTGGAATTTCGGCTGGGCTGGCCCTTTCCTCTCTGCCGATCACCCCGGTTTGACATCATTCGTGAACTCTCCAACTTGCCTGCCTGCTTCCCTCCGTTGAGGATGTCAGGAGTAATTGGGGCCAGATGCTCGGAAAGCTGTTCCCTTGCTCTGTTGTTTTACCCCAGACAAGCAGAGTTTTAATACAAGTTTGACCTAGGGTGAAAGCCTTCTGAAAATGCCTCCCATTTAACATCGGTTCATACACTTATTTTATATTAAAACAAAATAACCAGAGAAGGAGAAAAACGGGAGAACGTGTGAGGAAGAGATCAAAGGCCGGCCTCGACTTACGATCACAAACGGAGCCCTGAACTTTCTGTTGCTAAGCAGGACAGTAAGTTAAGTGAACTTGGCCCCGTTTTACGACCTTTCAGTTGTTAGGTGAATCCCTGCGGTCGTTAAGTCAGCAACACGGTTGTTAAGTGACTCTGGCTTCCCCGTTGACTTTGCTCGTCAGACGGTCACAAAAAGGGGATCGCGTGACCCCCGGGACACTGCGACCGTCGTAAATATGAGTCAGTTGTCAAGTGTCTGAATTTTGATCGCGTGACCACAGAGAAGCTGCAAGGGTTGTAAGAGTGAATGAAGGTCATAGGTCGCTTTTTCCAGTGGTGTTGCAACTTTGAACCGTCGCTACGTGAGATGTTGTAAGTCGAGGACTATCTGCAGTTCTTTATCTCAGAAAGCACCAAACAGACAATTGCAACCACATAGCATCACCACAGCACCCAGGCCGACTAAAACCCTTCAGAATATCCTAAGTAAAACAAAAGACCCAGGAACGCCAGAAGAAAAAAACAAGAAGAGTCTACACAATGTTGCAACAGCCACAATGGGGGACAAACAGGTAGAGGATTAGGAGAGTGCCTCTACAAGCAACCACTAGCAGCCAGAAGACGTGAATGAAAATTCCTTAATTGCACAACCCACAAAGAGACTTCACCATAGTTTCAACTGGGAAACTGTGAGCATCCTAGACCAGGCCAAGGCTAAAAACGTGAGAGTATTTCTAGAAGCCTGGCCCTGAGACATATCGGCCATCGACGGGCACATAGAGATAAACAACGTCTACCCGCCGTTCAAAACAGGCAATCAAAAAGCCAAAAAGAAAACAGAAAGACCAAAATACTTCCTGACAGTGAGGACAATCAACCAATGGAACAGCTTGCCATCAGAAATCGTGGGCGCTCCATCACTGGAGATTTTTAAGAAAAGACTAGACAGTCACGTGTCTGAGATGGTATATGTTCTCCTGCTTGAGCAGAGGGCTGGACTAGATGACATCCAGGATCCCTTCCAGTTCTATTCTATTCTATTCTATTCTATTCTATTCTATTCTATTCTATTCTATTCTATTCTATTCTTCCTCTTCAGCAATCAACACCCAGATGAGCAGAGATTAACACCAAGCTAAGAGTAAACAGCAAGGAAACACCAAGTCTATTCCCTCTAACACTTGACAGGGCAAGCCCCTAATATATAAAAATAAGAGTGAACCCTACTCCTTCTAGCACTGATGACATTACCTAGTGTGGTAATGAAATGTCTGCATGAAAACCACCAAGCTCAGACGTTGAGCAAAGGAACCAGCGAGAAATCTCCCACCAACACAGCAAGCCACTAGTAAATAAACAGAAAGCAATCCCCATTCCCTTGCTAGCACTGATGGTGTTATCTAGTTGGGTAAAGAAACGTCTGCAAGAAAACCAAGGACCCCTTAAAAATATCCCTGAATATGAAAAAAAAGGTGCTGCGCCCCTGAGTTTTGTCTCCTGGCTTGACAGCTCCATTTCATCCGTTGAATGTATATCGAGTGTGAGTTTTTACAACTAATGTTGCGTGTTTTTTTCCCCTCTGGACATATTAGACCCTCCTGAAGGACATTAATGGCCCCTTGAGTAACTGGAGCAAAGATTTTTCTCCTAAGCTCCCAGCGCTGCCATGTGAAATTCCACAGCCCTGAAGTATTTTCACTGTCTTAAAAAAAGATTTTTTTAAAAACAAAAATATTGTTATAAGCACATCTGCTCCGACAAGCAATTCGTGTAGTTTTCCATCCAGGGAATCAAGTTCACGTCTTTATCTGTTGAGCTTTAGCTTTGCGGCTGCTGACATATTTTCTGATTATTCACTAGCGAGAGTTTTGCCCGTTGTAATTCCTTCTTTTTTATAGTCCCATCTGAGGGCATCGCTTTTAGTGCTTTTTAAAGCATTTTGTCGAGGCTCTTAGAATGACTCGATTAAAGGAAGAATCGGTTGGCATGTACTTCGCATTTCTGGGTTTCCCTTTGTTTCCATACATTTAATAGAATAGAATTAGATTAGAATAGAATAGAATAGAATAGAATAGAATAGAATAGAAATCTTTACTGAGAATAGAATAGAATAGAATAGAATAGAATAGAATAAGAATTAGGAATAGAATAGAATAGAATAGAATAGAATAGAATAGAATAGAATAGAATAGAATAGAATAGAATAGAAGAATAAGAATAAGAATTAGGAATAGAATAGAATAGAATAGAATAGAATAGAATAGAATAGAATAGAATAGAATAGAATAAGAATTAGGAATAGAATAGAATAGAACAGAATAGAACAGAACGGAACAACAGAATAGAACAAAACAGAATAGAATAGAATGGGACCTTGGAGGTCTTCTAGTCCAGCCCCCTGCTCAAGCAGGAGAACCTATACCGTCTCAGACAAGTGACTATCCAGCCTCTTCTTAAAAACCTCCAGTGATGGAGCACCCACGATTTCTGGTGGCAAGCTGTTCCACTGGTTAATTGTCCTCACTGTCAGGAAGTTTCTCCTTAACTCCAGGTTGCTTCTCTCTTTGGTCAGTTTCCAACCATTGATTCTCGTCCTGCCCTCTGGTGCTCTGGAGAATAGTTTGACCCCCTCTTCTTTGTGGCAGCCCCTCAAATACTGGAACACTGCTATCATGTGTCCCCTGTTCCTTCTTTTCTTTAGACTAGCCAAGCCCAAGTCCCGCAGCCGTTCTTCGTATGTTTTAGCCTCCAGGCCTTTGATCATCTCAGTTGCTCTTCTCTGTATTTTTTCCAAACTCTCAACATCTTTTTTGTAGCGTGGGTGACCAAAACCTGATGCACGATTCCAGGTGTGGTCTCACTAGGGTTTTCTAAAGCGGTATTAATACATTTGGGCCTGTTCAGTTTATCAATCCTCTACCCTCTTGCATTAAACCCCGTTTAACGGCCGTTATCTGGCGACTGCTAAAAGACCTGTTTAGCTCAGGGCTGTGCAGACTGGAGAAAGTCTTGGAAGTGAAAAATCCAAAGTCTTCCTTATCAGAAACGTTCACGGCAGTTCTGACAACCGTGAGGCCAGGATAACAGCTCTGGACCAGCTGCCAAAGGCTTCTTAGCCTTATCTCTCTCTCTCTCTCCCTGCAGGATGTGTGTAGGTGCCTGGGTGGGATGTGATGGTGCTCTGCTCACCAGCAAATGGCAGCGGCTTTTGTTCTGTTGTGTATTCCCTTGACCTTTAATCCTCCTCTTCCTCCTCCCTCCCTCTTCCCTTCCTCCTCTTTTTTCTTCCCCCTTGTTCCTCTTCCTTTTTTCTCCTCCTTCCACTTCTTACTTTTCCTCCTTCCTCTTCCTGCTGCCCCTCCTCCTCCTCCTTTTCCCCTCCTCCTCCTCCTTGTTCCTCTTCCTCTTCTTCTTCTTCCTCTTCTACTTCCTCCTCTACCTATTTCCTCTTCCTGTTCTCCCTCCCCCTCATCTTCCCTGCTTCTCTTCCTCTCCCTCCTCCTTTTTCCTCCTCCTTTTCCCCCTTCTTCCTCTTCCTCTTCCTCCTCCTTTCTCTCCTCCTTCTCATCCTCCTCCGTTTTCCTCTTCCACTTTCTCTTTCTCTACCTCCTCTTTTTTCCTGTTTCGCTTCCTCCTCCTCGTCCTCCATTTTCCTCTTCCTTTCCCCCCCTTCCTCCTCCTCTTCCTCCTTCATTTTCCTCTTCCACTTTCTCTTCCCCCTCCTTTTTACTATTTCTCTTCCTCCTCCTCCTCTTCCTCCTCCTCCTCCTCCATTTTCCTCTTCCTCTTCCACTTCCTCTTTCTCTTCCTCCTCCTTTTTACTATTCCTCCTCCTCTTCCTCCTCCATTTTCCTCTTCCTCTTCTACTTCCTCTTTCTCTTCCTCCTTTTTATTATTTCTCTTCCTCCTCCTCCTTTTCCTCCTCTTCCTCCTCCTCCATGTTCCTCTTCCTTTTCCCCCCTTCCTCCTCTTCCTCTTCCTCCTTCTCATCCTCCTTCATTTTCATCTTCCTCTTTCTCTTCCTCCTCCTTTTTACTATTTCTCCTCCTCCTCCTCCTCCTCCTCCTCCATTTCCCTCTTCCTCTTCCTCCTCTAACATTTCCTTTGCCCAAACCATCTCCACCAGCTCTTCCTGGCTCTCCTCCGTTGTGAACGGCAGCAGCGGCCGCAGCGTCTTCACCTTTTTTTAACTGACGGCTCTGCGCCTCGTCACCAGCTATGCAAACTGACAGTTCACATCCTGGGGCGGCTTGCCCAGCCTCTGGCCTTGTGGAAAGGAGCAGCCTGACCAAATTTACGCTTGCAAGATCTCTTAATTCACAAAAGCGTTTGCTCTAGTTCTTGTTTTCCGCTGCAAGGGCCATTTTGGCGGGGAGGGGGTGGGTGGGTGGAAGGAAGAGTAGCTGGAGAACATTCAGAGAGGACTGTGAACCCTCTGCTGGATGCACAATAGTTGAAGATGAGAAGCAGGTGGGGAGAGAGGTTTCCAGCCCCCTCCCCTTATTAAGGTGGTGGGTCACTGAACTATGTGGTTCACAATCGGATTCTCTTCCAGTCGAACAAGCAGACTTTGGGGGGGTGCTTTTTTGCACACACGCGCAGAGAGGCACACACACATGCCCGTCCTCCCTCCCTTTTAATTGCCAGTGGTCTTGAAAACATAAGGAAATTAAATCTGAACGTTCATCCTCCTCGCCTCCCCTTCCAAATGCCACAAAAAACAACAGATTCCATCAGACTTCGGGAAGGGGAGCAAAAAGTAACCCCAGCAATGCCCTAAACAGCCCCCCCCCAGCCATCTCCCCCCCACCCCACCCCACCTCCCAGCAAAAGATAAAAAGGAACGGAAAGCAGAGAAAGAGGCAGCTCCACCATTAAATGCGAATGTGGCTTCTGGCGTTGGCCAAAACAGCCGATGCCCTCTTGGACTGCACCAACGGAGGGAGAGTATCAGGATCATGAGAAGTGATAGTACCGCTTTGTAACGCACTGGCGAGACCACATTTTGGAATACGGCATTCAGTTCTGAGTCGCCACGATTGCAGAAAAGTTGCTGAGATTCTAGAAAGTGTGCAGAGAAGAGCAACAGAGATGGTAAAAGGGTCTGGAGGCTAATCGTATGATGAACTGGATTGGTCTAGTCTTAATGAAAAGAAGAATAGAATAGAATAGAATAGAATAGAATAGAATAGAATAGAATAGAATAGAACAGAACAGAACAGAACAGAACAGAATAGAATAGAATAGAATAGAATAGAATAGAATAGAATAGAATAGAATAATATTAGAATAGAATAATATTAGAGTAAGAATAGAATAGAATAGAATAGAATAGAATAGAATAATATTAGAATAGAATAGAATAGAATAGAATAGAATAGAATAGAATAGAATAATATTAGAATAGAATAATATTAGAATAGAATAATATTAGAGTAAGAATAGAATAGAATAGAATAGAATAGAATAGAATAGAATAGAATAATATTAGAATAGAATAGAATAGAATAGAATAATATTAGAATAGAATAGAATAATATTAGAATAGAATAAGAATAGAATAGAATAGAATAAGAATAGAATAGAATAAGAATAGAATAGAATAGAATAATATTAGAATAGAATAGAATAATACTAGAATAGAATAGAATAGAATAATATTAGAATAGAATAATATTAGAATAGCATAGAATAATATTAGAATAGAATAGAATACTAGAATAGAATAGAATAATATTAGAATAGAATAATATTAGAATAGAATAGAATAATATTAGAATAGAATAGAATAATATTAGAATAGAATAGAATAGAATAGAATAGAATAGAATAGAATAGAATAGAATAGTGAAAGAACGGAATAGAATAGAATAGAATAGAATAGAATAATATTAGAATAGAATAATATTAGAATAGAATAGAATAATATTAGAATAGAATAGAATAGAATAGAATAGAATAGAATAGTGAAAGAACGGAATAGAATAGAATAGAATAGAATAGAATAGAATAGAATAATATTAGAATAGAATAGAATAATATTAGAATAGAATAGAATAGAATAGAATAGAATAGAATAGAATAGAATAGAATAGAATAGAATAGAATAGAATAGTGAAAGAACGGAATAGACTAGAATAGAATAGAATAATATTAGAATAGAATAATATTAGAATAGAATAGAATAATATTAGAATAGAATAGAATAGAATAGTGAAAGAACGGAATAGAATAGAATAGAATAGAATAGAATAGAATAGAATAGAATAGAATAGAATAGAATAGAATAGAATAGAATAGAAGCTGGAAGGGATCTTGGAGGTCTTCTATTTAGTTCAAGCAGGAGAACCTATATCATGCCATAACAAAACATAAAATAACATAACATAGCAACTGATAACATAACCGATAACATATATAATAACATGTGCATGTATGTGTCTCTCATTTATATATAAATACAACACCCACCATATTGTGTTGATTCCTTCTTATCCTCCTCCTTGTTCCATGGATATAAGGAGGGATGAAAGCCTTTGAAGGGAAATCCTATAGGAACCTTTGAGTAGCTCAAGGAGGGTTAAACTCCAGGGCTGCTTCCCTTTGAAGTATTTGGTCCTGAGGTTAATTGCTCCAACTGTCTTTGGAAAAGTTGGTAGCAATTTAACTCAGAGGAGTATCTGGCACTTGCACATATTTCAGTGGAAGAAAGGAAAGACCCTACTCCAAACTCTGTCCAAGGAATAACAGGGGAAGGAAGGACGATCTGGGTGGGGAAAGCAAAACCGGATAAATAGCCAATAATTCCTTGTTTGCTTAGCCAATCTCTTGCGAATTGGTTTGGAAGTTAATGGGACTCTGTTGATTGGCCAAATGGATGAATCCCTGTTGAAATTTATTATTTTAATTTTTCCCCCCTACGTGCTCAGGACAGAAGCGCAAACAATTACCGTATTTTTTTTCTCTTCCTGAATACTTCCAATTCCCCCGACCATCACTTTTCAATTAAGTAAATAAATAGCAATAGGACTTACACTTAAATACCGCTTTTCACAGTGCTTTGCAGCTCTCTCTAATTGGCTTTACAGAGTCAGCCTATGCCCCCCCCCAACAATCTGGGTCCTCATTTTACCGACCTCGGAAAGACGGAAGGCTGAGTCAACCTTGAGCCGGTCAGGATCGGCAGCCCCTGAGATACTGGAACACTGCTATCATGTCTCCCCTCGTCCTTCTCTTCATTAAACTAGACATACCCAATTCCAGCAGCCGTTCCTTATATGTTTTAGCCTCCAGTCCCCTAATCATCTTTGTTGCTCTTCTCTGTACTCTTTCTAGAGTCTCAGCATCTTTTGTACATCGTGGTGACCAAAACTGGATGCAGTATTCCAAGTGTGGCCTTACCAAGGCATTGTAAAGTGGTATTAAAAGTTCACGGGATCTTGATTCTCTCCCTCTGTTAATGCAGCTGTTGGCTTTTTTGGCAGCTGGAAGCATTTCTCTGCTTCCAGGAATTCTCTAGTGTTTTTGGACTTGCCTTGGTTTAGGATGCTCATGGTTCCCTAGGTGAAACTATGGTTCAGTCTGTCCATGTGTTGGACAATTAAGGAGTTTTCATCTTTGTCTTCTGGCTGCTACGTGGGGTTCATGGGGAAGCTCTGCTATAGTCATCTGCAGAGATCAAAATGCCATTTTCTGTCCGGAAGCTGTACAGCTAGTCCTTGACTCAACGACCACAGTTGAACCCCCAAATTTCTGTGGTTAAATGAGACAGTCGCTTTGGCCCCATTTTATGACCTTCCTTGTCACAAGCGAATGACTTTAAGTTGATAAGTTAGCAACCCCAGTTGTTCAGAAAATCTGGCTTCCCCCTATTGACTATAATAATAATAATAATAATAATAATAATAATAATAATAATAATAATAATAATAGTGATGATGATGATGATGATGATGATGATAAAGTTGGAAGGGATCTTGGAGGTCATCTAGTCCAACCCCCTGCTCAGGCAGGAAACCCTATACCATTTCGGACAAATGGCTGTCCAGTCTCTTCTTAAAAACTTCCAGTGTTGGAGCATTCACCGCTTCTGGAGGCAAGGAGTTCCACTGGTTAATTGTTCTAACTGTCAGGAAGTTTCTCCTTAGTTCTAGGTTGCTTCTCTCATTGATGAGTTTCCACCCATTGCTTCTTGTCCTGCCTTGAGGCGCCTTGGAGAATAGCTTGACTCCCTCTTCTTTGTGGCAGCCCCTGAGATACTGGAACACTGCTATCATGTCCCCCCTCGTCCTTCTCTTCATTAAAGTAGAAATACGCAATTCCAGCAACCGTTATTTATATGCTTTGGCCTCCAGTCCCCTGATCATCTTTGTTGCTCTTCTCTGTACTCTTTCTAGAGTCTCAACATCTTTTTTACATCGTGGTGACCAAAACTGGATGCAGTATTCCAAGTGTGGCCTTACCAAGGCCTTGTAAAGTGGTATTA
>NW_015391552.1:48275-49576 GCF_001527695.2 Protobothrops mucrosquamatus
AGAAGAAGAAGAAGAAGAAGAAGAAGAAGAAGAAGAAGAAGAAGAAGAAGAAGAAGAAGAAGAAGAAGAAGAAGAAGAAGAAGAAGAAGAAGAAGAAGAAGAAGAAGAAGAAGAAGAAGAAGAAGAAGAAGAAGAAGAAGAAGAAGAAGAAGAAGAAGAAGAAGAAGAAGAAGAAGAAGAAGAAAAAAAACAACTTCCTGACAGTTAGAACAATTAACCAGTGGAACAACCTGCCTCCAGAAGCGGTGAGACTGGACAGCCATTTGTATAGGATTTCCTGCCTGAGCAGGGGGTTGGACTAGATGACCTCCAAGGTCCCTTTCAACTTTATCATTATTATTAATGATAAAGTTGGAAGGGACCCTGGAGGCCATCTAGTCCAACCCCCTGCTCAGGCAGGAAACCCTATACAAATGGCTGTCCAGTCTCTTCTTAAAGACCTCCAGTGTTGGAGCATTCACCGCTTCTGGAGGCAGGTTGTTCCACTGGTTAATTGTTCTAACTGTCAGGAAGTTTCTCCTTAGTTCTAGGTTGCTTCTCTCTTTGGTTAGTTTCCATCCATGGCTTCTTGTCCTGCCTTCAGGCGCTTTGGAGAATAGCTTGACTCCCTCTTCTTTGGGGCAGCCCCTGAGATATTGGAAGACTTGCTATCATGTCTCCCCTCGTCCTTCTCTTCGTTAAACTAGACAGACCCAATTCCAGCAACCGTTCCTTATATGTTTTAACCTCCAGTCCCCTGATCATCTTTGTTGCTCTTCTCTGTACTCTTTCTAGAGTCTCAGCATCTTTTTTACATCGTGGTGACCAAAACTGGATGCAGTATTCCAAGTGTGGCCTTACCAAGGCATTGTAAAGTGGTATTAATACTTCACGTGATCTTGATAAGTCCTGGACTTATCGTAGTCCTGGACCTATGGCCATTCCTTACTTGGAACATTTGAAGTTACAACGCACTGAAAAAAGGTGATTTATGACCATTTTTCACACCTAGAGCTGTTGCAGCAGCCCCAAGGTCATGTAATCAACATTCATAGGCTTGGCAACTGACATGTACTTATGACATAGTCAGCTGAGTCCATCGCTGAGTCCATCGCTGAGTCCATCGGCATAGTCAGCTGAGTCCATCGCTGACTATAGGGGGCGAAACTTTGGCCCCCTCGGAGAGGGTGCGCAACTTGGGCGTCCTCCTGGATTCGCGGCTGACGCTGGATGACCAGTTGTCGGCCGTGACCAGGGGGGCGTTTTATCAGGTACGCCTGATTCACCAGTTGCGGCCTTTTCTGGACCGGGACGCCCTACGC
>NW_015391553.1:0-2885 GCF_001527695.2 Protobothrops mucrosquamatus
GAGGAGGAGGAGGAGGAGGAGGAGGAGGAGGAGGAGGAGGAGGACAACTCTGGGGTCCTTGAGCTTGATTGTTTCCTTGAAGATGTTTCATTACCCAACTAGGTAACATCATCAATGCTAGAAGGGAGGGGAAGTTGCAGAGAGGAGAAGGAGGAGGAGGAGGACTTTGGGGTCCTTAAGCTTGATTGTTTCCTTGCAGATGTTTCGTTACCCAACTAGGTAACATCATCGGTGCTAGAAGAGGAGGGGCTTTGCTCTCTGTTTATTTACAAGTGCTTTGCCCTGTCAGTGTCAGTGGAAATGTTTCTGGTGGTTCCTTCATTAGGTTGTTGTTTACTGATTGCTTGAATTGATGGGTCTTGGCTTGGGGCCTTATTTAGTACTTGACTGTTGTTCGAGTATTACTCTTGGTGTCAATCTCTGCTTATCTAGACATCAATTCCTGGGGAAGACGTATCTGGGTCTCCCTTTCAGCTTTTTAATTGTCTCTTTTAAATGGCATGTAGTTGTTCTTTACCTCGGTGTGTCTGTCGATGGCCGATTTGCCCAACAGCCTTTCTCCCCCCCCCAATCCACAGCTTGCAGTAGTTGTCAATGGGAAAATGCTTCCATCCTGCTGTTTTGTTTTAGTGGCCTTCAGCTATAAACCCAGCACATGACCATTAATCTTGTAATGGTCTTACATAGTTATGGCCATCCCTACAACAGTGATGCCTCCCGCGAGTTCTCCGACGTGTTCTTTAAAAACCGAAGTTCTATTTTTCTATTTAGCATCTTCTCCTTCCTGTTCATTTCATGGCCTGACCTGCTGGGCCCACAGATGGTCATGTCGCAACAGGAGGGAAATAGGATAATTTCTGGAGCCAAACCATAAACCCTCCCTCCATCCTCCTCGTTGCCTGCCATTGCTACTTCCCCCCCCCTTTTTTTTTTTCCAAGACTGCCTTTTATTTAACAAGCAGGCAGTTAGATCACAATAAAGAGACAAGAAAAGTCCGTAGAGTCCTGGCCCAAGCTGAAGTCATATTTGGAATTGAGTATGCCTAGTTTAACGAAGAGAAGGACCAGGGGGGACATGATAGCAGCCTTCCAATATCTCAGGGGCTGCCCCAAAGAAGAGGGAGTCGAGCTGTTCTCCAAAGCACATGAAGGCAGGACAAGAAGCAACGGATGGAAACTAACCAAGGAGAGAAGCAACCTAGAACTAAGGAGAAACTTCCTGACAGTGACAACAATTAACCAGGGGAACAATCTGCCTCCAGAAGCAGTGAATGCTCCAACACTGGAAGTTTTTAAGAAGAGACTGGACAGCCCTTTGTCTGAAATGGTATAGGGTTTCCTGCCTGAACAGGGGGTTGGACTAGATCAGGGCTTTTCAACCAGTGGTACAGGTACCACCTGTGGTACATGGGCACCTGGCAGGTGGTACGCGACCATCCTAGAAAAGTGGTAGCGGGGGAGGGGAATGAGCTGAACCGGTGGCAGCACCGCACAAGCCTGAGCGAGAGACGGCTGGAGCTGCAGGGCTGTCAGGGCTCAGTGGAAGCGCCAGGATCAGTGCCAGGCTCCAGCTGGAGCTCAGCGCTGATCCTGGCGCTTCTGCTGAGCCCAGAAGAAGTGCCGATCAGCTGGAATGTTGCAGCCTCTCCAGGGTCTTGGGATTTACATTCAGATGCTTGGCAAATGATTCATATTTATGACGGTCACAGTGTCCCAGGGTCATGTGAAGTGACCAAAACCTGCTGCAACCACCCAGCAGACAGGGGAATAAAGATCAAACACCCCCCACCCCACCCCCGCTGCCAATCCTCAACAGAAATGGACAGGAGGAAGAGTGCCGCTGGGTGGGCAGGCAGGTGTCTTACTCGGCTGTGGCTTGGGGGGCACTTTTTCAGTACCACTGTAACTTCGAACAGTCACTAAGCGAACTGTTGTAAGTCAAGGACTACCTGTACTTTATCACTTTCTTCCTTTTTCTTTTTTGGTCATCAAGTTTTTGGCACCTTGCTAGGCGACTGGTGGTACTCGGATGTTGCCATATCCTCAAAGTGGTACAATGGGTGAAAAGGTTGAAAAGCCCTGGACTAGAAGACCTCCAAGGTCCCTTCCAACTTTATTATTATTAGATTTGAAAAGGGTCAACTTTTGTTCACGGCGATTAACCAGGGTGATGATTTCCCCAGATCTTTAATAAATATAAGCATCAGCTGATTTATTTATTTTTTAAATTGCATTTCAGGCCATCTTAAAAGGTGTTCCTGCTTTCTTTCTCCACTGCCTGATTTATATTCTCATCCTTCTTGGGACTCGGTTGTGTTCTGCCCACAAGCTGTCACTGCTGGGGGGCAAAATTTATACAGCACTCTCTCTTCTACCTGCAGCGTAGTGCGAAGGGACACCGCTGAAAACTGCACGGCTCTTTCTTTGAAAAGCAAACACAGCAATCCTTATTTCCAAGTGTTGCAATTTAGGAAAACCAGATCTGTAGCATTCCCACAAAACCTTCTCTCAGAATGAGGGTTGGTTCTGTTAGTTCTTCACTCCTGGGTTTTGCCTTTCATACAAGCTATTGTTTTAGCCCATAAACAACTCAACAGTTCTGGTCACTTACGACACACACACACACGTCCACACCACACACAAAAGATGCTGAGACTCTAGAAAGAGTGCAGCTGGAGGGTATAAGGATAATAATAATAATAATAATAATAATAATAATAATAATAATAATAATAATAATAATAATAATAATAATAATAATAAGAAGAAGAAGAAGAAGAAGAAGAAGAAGAAGAAGAAGAAGAAGAAGAAGAAGAAGAAGAAGAAGAAGAAGAAGAAGAAGAAGAAGAAGAAGAAGAAGAAGAAGAAGAAGAAGAAGAAGAAGA
>NW_015391553.1:3657-6592 GCF_001527695.2 Protobothrops mucrosquamatus
AAGAAGAAGAAGAAGAAGAAGAAGAAGAAGAAGAAGAAGAAGAAGAAGAAGAAGAAGAAGAAGAAGAAGAAGAAGAAGAAGAAGAAGAAGAAGAAGAAGAAGAAGAAGAAGAAGAAGAAGAAGAAGAAAGTTGGAAGGGACCTTGGAGGTCATCTAGTCCAACCCCCTGCTCAGGCAGGAAACCCTATACCATTTCAGATGCAATGAATGATTGCAGGAACTGGGTATGTCTAGTCCCGGGATCTTCAAGCTTGGCCCTTTGATGACTTGTGGACTTCAACTCCCAGAATTCCTCAGGCAGCACTGTACCCAATTCCAGCAACCGTTCCTTGTAAGTTTTAGCCTCCAGTCCCCTGATCATCTTTGCTGCTCTTCTCTGCACTCTTTCTAGAGTCTCAACATCTTTTTTACACTGTGGTGACCAAAACTGGATGCAGTATTCCAAGTGTGGCCTTACCAAGGCCTTGTAAAGTGGTATTAACACTTCAGGTGATCTTGATTCTGTCCCTCTGTTGATTCAGCCTAGCACTGTGTTGGCTTTTTGGGTAGCTGCAGCACACGGCTGGCTCCTATTTAAGTGATTGTGCACTAGGTTGCCTCTCTCCTTGATGAGTTTCCATCCATTGTTCTCGTCCTGCCTTCAAGCGCTTTGGAGAATAGCTTGACTCCCTCTTCTTTGGGGCAGCCCCTGAGATGTTGGAACACTGCTATCATGTCCCCCCTCATCCTTCTCTTCATTAAACTAGACATACCCAATTCCAGCAACCGTTCCTTATATGCTTTAGCCTCCAATCCCCTGATCATCTTTGTTGCTCTTCTCTGTACTCTTTCTAGAGTCTCAACATCTTTTTTACACCGTGGTGACCAAAACTGGACGCAGTATTCCAAGTGTGGCCTTACCAAGGCCTTGTAAAGTGGTATTAACACTTCGAGTGATCTTGATTCTATCCCTCTGTTAATGCAGCCTAGGACTTCTTAATTTTTTTTTTCATTTTTCCAGCCAATTCATTACAGCCGTCTGGAGATTCCTGACTTTGAAAGATTTCTTATTAATCACCGGGCTTAGAAGTTGTCCTCAAGACCGTTGCCTGTAAATCTACATGTCCTCTTGGGAAACGCTCAAGTAAGAGCCGGTTTGTTGGCGTTAGGAGATCTGAAGTTCATTTGGAATCACAACTTGCTGGTATTTTGCAAGGGTGGGGAGATTAAGCTGACCTTATTCCACCCCACGGCGCCGGCAACGAAACGTTGGCAGCAATTGTGCGCCTTGATAATGACCCGTGGGACAGCCATATCTTCTGCCAGCAACTTTAAAAAGTCAAATGCCCGGCCACTTCAGCTCTTAGGTTTTCCTACATTCTGCTCTTGGATGTATTGACTGATACCGTGTCGTCTCGCAGGGTAAATAAATTATCCATTCTTCACATCTGCTGTCACCCTGCAGGTATTTATAGAGTGCAATCACCTCCCTGGCAAATAGGTTCTTCATATTTTTATTTCTTATTTTCTTATATATATATATATATATATATTTGTCTGTGTCGCCTGACTTGGGCTTCAAAGTTATTTTTGCTCCGTCGTCGGTGATTGGGATACGTTCCCTATTGGTCTTTCTGAAACTTCAGTGCGATCTTAACAGTGCGGCATAACAAAGATGGATGGGATGGACTGATGGCCTTGAACAAAAGCAGGTCTAGATGGGGGGGGGTCCTGGGGGGACTCTGAGCTTGGTGATGTCCTTGGGGAGGTTTCATTACTGATACAGGTGAAAAATTGGGTAGTTTTAAGAAGAGACTAGACATTTACCTGTAGTTCTCCTGCTTGAGCCGGGGGCTGGACTAGAAGACCTCCAAGGGCCCTTCCAGCTCTATCCTATCCTATACTATCCTATCCTATCCTATCCTATCCTATCCTATCCTATTCTATTCCTTATTCTGTTCTGTTCTGTTCTATTCTATTCTATTCCTTATTCTATTCTATTCTATTCCCTATTCTATTCTATTCTATTCTATTTCTATTCTATTCTATTATAATTCTATTCTATTCTATATTCTGTTCTGTTCTCTATTCCCTATTCTATTCTATTTCTATTCTATTCTATTCTATTATAATTCTATTCTATTCTATATTCTGTTCTATTCTGTTCTCTATTCCCTATTCCCTATTCCATTCCATTCCATTCCATTCCATTCTATTCTATTCCATTCCATTCCATTCCATTCTACTTCTGTTCTATTCTATTCTATAATCTGTTTACTCTATTCTATTCTACTCTATATACTCTACTCTACTCTATTCTTAGCAGGGTTGAAATGAGAGGTCCTTGGTGAACTTGGTTGTTTTCTTGCAGATAATTAATTCAGATAGAGCTAGAAGGGACCTTGGAGGTCTTCTAGTCTAACCCCTTGCTCAAGCAGGAGTCCCTATACCAGGTGGCTGTCCAGCCTCTTCTTAAAAACCTCCAGTGATGAAACACCCACAACTTCTGGAGGCAACTTCTGTTCCACTGGTTAATTGTCCTCACTGTTAGGAAGTTTCTCCTTAATTCCAGGTTGCTTCTCTCCTTGATTAGTTTCCATCCATTGTTTCATTACCCAACTAGGGAAGACTAATCGTGTTAGAAGGGGGTGAGGTTTGTGACGGGGAAGGAGGAGGAGAAGGATTGTGGGGTCCTTGGTGCTCTCTGATCTTGTTTGTTTTCTTGCAGGCCTTTCATGTCCCAACTAGATAATACCATCAATGCTAGAGGGAGTTGAGTTTGAGGGGGGAGGAGGAGCAGGAGAACTGTGGGGTCCTTGATGCTCTCTGAGCTTGGTTGTTTTTTTGCAGACATTTCATTAGCCAACTAGGTAACATCATCAGTGCTAGAAGGGAGTGGGGTTTGAAGAGAGGAGGAGGAGGAGGAGGAGGAGGAGGAGGAGGAGGAGGAGGAGGA
>NW_015391553.1:6765-24409 GCF_001527695.2 Protobothrops mucrosquamatus
GGAGGAGGAGGAGGAGGAGGAGGAGGAGGAGGAGGAGGAGGACGACGACGACGACGACTGTGGGGTCCTTGGTGCTCTCTGAGCTTGGCTGTTTTCTTGCAGACATTTCATAACCCAACTAGGTAACATCATCAGTTTTGGAAGGGAGCAGGGTTTGATCCCTGTTTCTATGCAAGTGTCTTGCCAGTGGCTAAACAGTAAATAACAGCCTCATCAAGAAAGCACCAAGAACACTCCCGCCAAAGCAGACAGGGCAAATCATAAAACTGGGTGCAGCTCACTGACAATCATCTCGCTTCTGGTCATCAACAGTTGGCCATCAATCAAGAACTGCCTGCAGCTCAAACCAAATTGAGAACAAGAAACCAGGAGGGAAGGGGCTTCCTTGTCAAGAAGGCTGACTTTGAAACCACATTGCTTGACAGATCCCTCCCGTTTCCCTGCCTCCTCAGAGGTGACCAACCCTGGACATCATAGGCCCGGAGTAAATTCCTCTAATGTGTTGTGAGGTCGCTAATGGATCCGCTCCTCACTCCTTTGATGTACGGGGCGAAGAACAGCTTCATCTGCATTTGGGGCCGTGACTCTTTCATTCTCCGGTTCACCCAGGGCTGACAGCTCGCATGGATTATCCCGGCCCATGAATGAAGGGAAGGTAATCAACATTTCATCGGAAAGAGAAATGGCTGGGGAGGAGGGGGGAAACCGAGAAATTGCGGTCATGCTCTCCCAGCCACGTCCTTCAAAGAGATGATCATAGGGAATGTCAACCAAAGGAACCGTGACCGAGCTGGAACTAGGGCGATAGGGACGTATTACGGGGTGGCGAGGGCAACGGAGGGCTCCCCAAATGGAAAGTGTGCCCCCAGGGTCTTCTTTAATGCAGTCCTGTCAACAACATTGTCTAACTGAAGGAAGAGGTGACGTCTCCTTCGAAGGGAAGCTTGGCTTGTGGGGGCATGGAGATGGCTCCAAAGCTATTCTCCAAAGAAGCAACAGATGGAAACTGACCAAGGAGAGAAGCAACCTGGAACTAAGGAGAAACTTCCTGACAGTTAGAACAATTAACCAGGGGAACAACCTGCCTCCAGAAGCGGTGGATGCTCCAACACTGGAGGTTTTTAAGAAGAGACTGGACAGCCACTTGTCTGGAATGGCATAGGGTTTCTTGCCTGAGCAGATGATTGGACTAGAAGACGGTTGCTGGAATTGGGTATGTCTAGTTTAATGAAGAGAAGGACGAGGGGGGACATGATAGCAGTCTTCCAGTATCTCAGGGGCTGCCCCAAAGAAGAGGGAGTCAAGCTATTCTCCAAAGCACCTGAAGGCAGGACGAGAAGCAACGGATGGAAACTCATCAAGGAGAGAAGCAACCTGGAACTAAGGAGAAACTTCCTGACAGTTAGAACAATTAACCAGTGGAACAACCTGCCTCCAGAAGCGGTGAATGCTCCAACACTGGAAGTTTTTAAGAAGAGACTGGACAGCCATTGGTCTGAAATGGTATAGGGTTTCCTGCCTGAGCAGGGGGTTGGACTATGTGACCTCCAAGGTCCCTTCCAACTTTATTATTATTATTATTATTATTATTATTATTATTATTATTATTATTATTATTATTATTATTAATAATAATAATAATAATAATAATAATAATAATAATAATAATAATGCAAATACTTCTTTTTCAAACAGTAGCCTTGAAGTTTGGGGGGGAGGGAGGGAGAAGAAGGGAGCCCTCACCTTTTCTGCGTGAAAGACACTTTAACATAATTACCTGCTAGATTTTGTTTTTTTTAAAAAAGTAATTAATAAAAAGCTGCCAAGGATAGCCTGCCTGCTATTTCCAATTTGTCTTCCAGCTCCGGGTTTTGCGTGCAGGAAAAAAGAAAACAAAAACGCTTTTCCGTTTTGAAATGTTCTTTTATTGAAAAATGCATTTTGATGAACCAAATCCATCATCTCTTATTCTTTTAGCCCGCTTGTGTGCTTCCCCCTGAGGAATCAAGCATATTCTTATCTCTACTCTGGGATTGCTCCTCCAGCCTATTTACACGGTGAGCCTCACAAAGGAGGCACCTTTATGTCGATGGGAACAATTTTACAGGCAGGAAATATATTATTTGGGGCACTTTTAAAAAAGAAAGAGGGGCATGTATTCCAATGGAATGTCATCGTTATTCATTTTTCCTTCATGCAAGAATCTCATTGTTTGGAAGGGACCCCTCAGAAAAAGAGGAGGGTTTTAGAAAATAAAAACGACGGGAAACAGAACCACACCTGGAATACTACAATTTTGGTCACTATATCACAAAAAAAAAAGATGTTGAGAGTTTGGAAAAAATTCAGAGAACAGCAACTCAGGTGATCCAAGGCCTGGAGACAAAAACATACGAAGAACGGCTACAAGACTTGAGTTTGGCTAGTCTAAAGAAAAGAAGAAATAGGGGAGAGATGATAGCAGTGCTCCAGTATCTGAGGGGCTGCCACAAAAAAAAGGGGGTCAGGTTGTTCACCAGAGCACCAGAGGGCAGGATAAGAAACAATGGATGGAAGCTGATCAAAGAGAGAATCAACCTGGAATTAAGGAGAAACTTCCTGACAGTGAGGACAATTAACCAGTGGAATAGCTTGCCTCCATAAATCGTGGGCGCTCCATCACTGGAGGTTTTTAAGAAGAGGCTAGACCAGTGATGGTCTAGACACCGAGTGCCCAAACTGCAACCCAAAACCCACTTATGTATCGTCAGGTGCCTGGTGGCCATGACCAGTTGGGTGGGTGTGGCCAATTGGGTGGCTGTGGCCAATAGGGTGGCTGTGGCCCATTGGGTGGGTGTGGCTGCGGTGGTAACGGCAGACTGGGTGGGACTAAAAAGTTCAACCAATCAAATTCCAACTTTGCAAGATCTTTTTTTTCCCCCAAAGTTGAAATTGATTGATTGATTGAACCTTTTTTTTTTTTTGCACATGGCGACGGAGGCCTAAAGCGAAAAGGTTTTATAAAACCCAGCTGAAGGCCTAGGACTGGGGCGACGGCGCGCGTGCCCACAGAGAGGGCTCTGCATGCCACCTGTGGCACGTGTGCCATAGGTTCGCCACCACGGACTTAGGGTTGAGGGTTACGTCACCATGAACTCGGAGAGCAAAATGGACATCGCCAACAAATTCGGAGTGCTTGGGTAAGGTTAGGAGTGCACTGACTTTTCTAGGCTGCCCTATCTGTTTCCTGGTAAAATACATGGGAAAATCTCATTGGAGGAAAATTCCACTTAGGGTTAGGGTTAGGTCACCATGAACTCATAGAGCAAAATGGACATCGCCAACAAATTCGGAGTGCTTGGGTATGGTTAGGAGGGCACTGACATTTTTAGCCTGCCCTATACAGTATATGTTTCCTGGTAAAATACATGAGAAAATCCCATTGGAGGAAAATTCCACTTAGGGTTAGGGTTAGGTCAACATGGTCATCGCCAACAAATTCGAAGTGCTTGGGTATGGTTAGGAGGGCAGTGACTTTTCTAGCCTGCCCCATCTATGTTTTCTGGTAAAATACATGGGGAAATCCCATTGGAAGAAAATTCCACTTAGGGTTGAGGGTTAGGTCACCATGAACTCATAGAGCAAAATGGGCATTGCCAACAAATTTGGAGTGCTTGGGAATGCTTAGGAGGGCACTGACCTTGTTCTGTTCTATTCTATTCTATTCTATTCTATTCTATTCTATTCTATTCTATTCTATTCTATTCTATTCTATTCTATTCTATTCCATTCCATTCCATATTTTCTATTCTATTCTATTCTATTCTATTCTATTCTATTCTATTCTATTCTATTCTATTCTATTCTATTGTGCCCTATTGTGTCCTATTCTATTCTATTCTATTCTATTCTGTTCTGTTCTGTTCTGTTCTGTTCTGTTCTATTCTATATTCTATATTCTATATTCTATATTCTATATTCTATATTCTATATTCTATATTCTATATTCTATATTCTATTCTATTCTATTCTATTCTATTCCATTCCATTCCATTCCATTTTCCACGGGCCTGTATCAAGCATTCCAACCATCAAATGCAACATTTCCCTTCCCTTCCAGAATCCACACAGTCCATTAACCTCACATACTGGCTAGCGGTCTACCTGAAGAGTTAAACTCCAGCCTTTAACACCATCCCAGGAGCGCCATTAAAAAGGTGTGTACGTGTGGGCTGGGAATCAGAAATCTAAGACCAGCAAGTGAGAACCAGCAGCCAATTTGAAATTCGGAGACCTTCTGACGGCTGGGAACAAAATTGCCGCCATACGGCCCAAAACACGAAAGATATATGCTCTCCGCTTTTCCAAAGAAATTAAAAAAGAACAATTTGGCCTCCGCTGAGCTTTTGTGTCCGTGGCTCCAGACTTCTACCGAAAGCCTTTTTACTCACCTACCACCCTCGCACGAAGGCCTTCAACACAACAGAAGGCTCCTTCAGCTTCCAAATTGCTATTTTTCCCTTCTGCACATTTTTCCCGAGCTATATTTAATTAGGATTCAAATGGTGTTCGGAGACCACTTAGCAGAGTTTATCTCTGGCGGGGCTTTGTTTTAACAGGTTAAATAGCATGAAAGAGGAATCTAGGCAAACGTAAGATTTTTATTTTTATTTTTTTACATGGGGAATCGAAGCTGAGGGTTCAGCACACGCTCCCTTTGAGCGTCGTAGAACTGATGTAAACAGGAAAAAAATAACGGTAGCAGGAAGAGGTGAGCAAATTTGATGCAGTGGTGCCATTTGGTGGCGTGAAACAACGTGGGTGGCTTTCATCCAGTCACCGGGAGATGGTGAGTTCTAGTCCTGCCTTAGGCGTGAAAGCCAGCTGGGTGACTTTGGACTAATCACCAGGAGACTGTGGATTCTAGTCCCATCGTAGCATCAGGTCATCTCCTACACTTAGGTATGAAAGCTGACTGGGTGACTTTGGACCAATAACCTGGAGGTGGTGAGTTCTAGTCCTGCCTTAGGCGTGAAAGTCAGCTGGGTGACTTTGGACTAATCACCAGGAGACTGTGAATTCTAGTCCCACCTTAGCATCAGGTCATCTCCTACATTTAGGCATGAAAGCCAACTGGGTGACTTTGGGCCAATCACCTGGAGATGGTGAGTTCTAGTCCTGCCTGAGGCGTGAAAGCCAGCTGGATGACTTTGGATTAATCACCAGGAGATGGTGAGTTCTAGTCCCACCGTAGCATCAGGTCATTTCCTGTAATTAGGCATGAAAGCTGACCGGGTGACTTTCGACCAATCACCTGGAGATGGTAAGTTCTAGTCCTGCCTTAGGCGTGAAAGTCAGCTGGGAGACTTTGGACTAATCACCAGGAGACTGTGAATTCTAGTCCCACCTTAGCATCAGGTCATCTCCTACACTTAGGCATGAAAGCCGACTGGGTGACTTTGGACCAATCACCTGGAGACGGTGAGTTCTAGTCCTGCCTTCGGCGTGAAAGCCAGCTGGGTGACCTTGGGCCAATCACCAGGAGATGGTGAGTTCTAGTCCCGCCTTAACATCAGGTCATCTCCTACACTTAGGCATGAAAGCCGACTAGGTGACTTTGGACCAATAACCTGGAGACGGTGAGTTCTAGTCCTGCCTTAGACGTGAAAGTCAGCTGGATGACTTTGGACTAATCACCAGGAGCCTGTGAATTCTAGTCCCACCATAGCTTCAGGTCATCTCCTACACTTAGGCATGAAAGCCGACTAGGTGACTTTGGACCAATAACCTGGAGATGGTGAGTTCTAGTCCTGCCTTAGACGTGAAAGCCAGCTGGGTGACCTTGGGCCAATCACCAGGAGATGGTGAGTTCTAGTCCCGCTTTAGCCTCAGGTCATCTCCTACACTTAGGCATGAAAGCCGACTGGGTGACTTTGGGCCAATCACCTGGAAATGGTGAGTTCTAGTCCTGCCTTAGGCGTGAAAGCCAACTAGATGACTTTGGCCCAGTTTCTCTCAACCTAACCCCCCTCAAAAAGTTAGGAAAAAGAGGAGGGGAAGGAGTATTATGAATGTTTACCCCCCCTCCATGAATTTTTATATAGCAATAAAGGTAGGATAAATATCAAACAGATAAACAAACAAACGAAGAAACAAACAAAGTGGTTATCGGCTCCAGGCATGCAAACACACACGCTGCACATCCATTGCTGCTGAATTCCACAAATGCCATTTTGTTGTATTGTATTAATAAACTGTAGTTCTTCGGAGAGACCCCTCGACGTTCCTCTCCTTTTATAGAATTATAGAATTCTTTAATGGCCAAGTGTGACTTGGACCCACAAGGAATTTGTCTCCGGTGCAGAAGTAAGTATGTACACTTACATACAAGCAACCAATTGATAAATCATGATTACAATCCTAAAAAACAAACATTCATCATAAATCGTAAGATACTACGCTCACTCATAGGATACCAAAGAAGCAATCAACATAGATCATACCAGGATACTAAATAAAACAATATAAATCGTTACAAGTGACAAAGTTATAGTCATCAGAAGATAAGGAAATAGCTAATAGGAAGGATGAGAAGGATAATAGTAATACAGCCCTACTAGATAGTTTGACAGTGTGGTGGGAATTAGTTGTTTAGCAGAGTGATGGTATGGGGGGAAAAAACTGTCCTTGGCTCTAGTTCAGCGGTTCTCAACTTATGGGTCGCGACCCCATTTGGGGTCGATCGACCATTTCACGGGGGTCGCCAAGCAAGGCTGTCCGCCATTTTTTCCCCCTTTTCCGGCGGGTGCCTTACCTCCCTTGGGCTGGGCCAGCTGGTGGTCGGCCTGCTCCGTCTCTGCCGCTTGCCAGCTACGCCTCAGCCGGCGCGGGGGGCGGAACCACGCATGTGCGGCGCTCCCGGGCAGCAAAAGTCCTCGACTTACGACCGGTTGGGTAGTCCTCGACTTACAACCGGTTTAGTCCTCGACTTACGACGTTTAGTCCTCGACTTACGACCGGTTGGGGGTCGCGGCATTAAAAAGGTCGAGAACCACTGCTCTAGTTGTTTTGGAGTGCTATGCCCTATAGCGCCATCTGGAGGGGAGCAGTTGAAATAGGAGTTGAAGTCCACAGGTCTTAAAGTTGCCAAGTTGGAAGACCCCTGATTTACACTATCTAATATTTTAGGTTTTGATCTGGGGAGAATTGTGAGAAAAGGCCGACAGTCCCTTCCCCAACAGGGAAGGAGGGAAAGAAACCCAAACATTTTGAATCATATAAAACTTTGTACAACAGAATCGAGAGGGAATTATTCTTCTTAAAAAAAAGTCCGCTTACCTGCTTTTTACTCTTCTGCCTTACTGGAAACAGAGCCTTGGATCTCTCTGCAATTTTCTGCCAGTCAAGAAATAATAATAATAATGTCAATGTAAAATAATAACAACAACAATAATAATAATAATAATAATAATAATAATCTATATAAACAAAAATGTAAATGTTCATTTGTTCAAAATCTTAAATCTCCAAAAGGTCTTCACCGATTGCTTTGAAATTTTGACACAACGTTGCATTCGAATACGCGCGTGTTTTTATATACCTATATTATATAGATGCCACACCTGTGACAGGTAAAAACATGCTTTTTTTGAAAAACAGTACCATCTGTTGGACGTAAAAGCAACACACGCTACGATTTTACCATTCCATTTCAATGTTTCCGATTTACGATCCATTTACGATTTCCAAATTTCCAATTTTACGATTCCATTTCAATGTTTCCGATTGCATTGTTAAATTGAATTTCCATAGATTTCGATTTATTTTCATTTTGATTTAATTATTTTGTGTGACATTGCGTTGGAATTGATGCACAGACAATGGAACAACAAAAAATATTGTATACCCACAAGCATTGTGCAATTAAACATATCAGAAACGTGCGCTTTCTCTTTTCTTTCTTTTCCATTTAACCAGACTGAGCCACAGCAACACGTGGCCGGGTACAGCTAGTAATAATAATAATAATAATACAGACAGATCGCCATTTGGAACACAATACGCCGGATATCGCAGTTGTAGAGAACCGAAACGTACAGCTGATTGATATCGCTGTACCAGGAGATGCCAGAGTCGAAGAAAAAGAACTGGAAAAAAATTACAAAACATCGCAACCTGGCCATCGAAACTGCGCGATTATGGATGAAATGTGTAACAGTGGTACCCATTGTCATCGGGGCACTGGGAACTATGTCCAAAAACTTTGCAAAATACATCAAGAAACTGCAGCTTCCTGCAATAACTCCAGCAATGCTACAAAAAACTGCGCTACTCGAAACATCTTATATTTTAAGGAGGCACCTGGTTGACACCTAGGATGCTGGTAGCAACCCATGTCAACCATCAGCGCCAGCCAACTTGAATGTTCAGTTGACTGAGGTTCATGTTTAATGAATAAAATAAATAAATAAATAAGTGATAATAATAATAATAATAATAATAATTATTATTATTATTATTATTATTATTATTATTATTATTATTATTATTACTACTACTACTACTACTACTGGTGGGCTCATAAAATAGAGAAAAGTCATAGAAAATGATAAAATTAAACTGCTCTGGGACTTCAGAATTCAAACAGACAAGCACCTGCAACATAACACCCCGGACTTAACAATTGTCAATAAGAAAGACAAAAAAGTCTGGATAGTGGACGTGGCAGTGCCTGGAGACAGCAGAATAGACGAGAAAGAACTGGAGAATATAACAAAATACAAAGACCTACAAATAGAAATAGAAAGACTGTGGCAAAAGCAAGCAAGGGTAGTACCAATAGTAATAGGCGCCTTGGGTGCAATCCCAAAACAACTGGAGCACCACTTGAACACCATCATCGGCATTGACAAATTCGCCATTAGTCAATTGCAAAAGGCGGCCTTACTAGGAACCGCTTCCATCCTGCGACGATATCTGTGATACCATCAAACATCCACATCTGCTTATCCCAGGTCCTTGGGAAGGACTCGATAGGTACACAAAATGCCAAATCCAGTCTGAACATCTGGCTGACTGTGCGATGATCCATAATAATAATAATAACGCAACAACACCAAGAGTATAGCAAGGAGATGTCTTAGCATATGTGTCGTGGTTCCGACAGATGAAACTCTTCAAAAGAACTTCGAGGCATTGTTTGCCTTAAAGAATCTTTTATTCGAGTAGCATAATATCGGCACTGCATAATTGAAGCCAAAAACTGAATTCCCTTCCCCTGGGCACCTAGTATCAATGCACAATTCCCTCCTCCAATTAACAGTCATAAATCACATTCCCCAATTAGCGTGAAGCGCGGGCTTCCTCCCCAGCTCTCCAGCCTGCCAAATCTTTATCAACTCTGGGCGCAATAACCTTGGGTTCCCACGGCTGAGTTGTTATTGTTATGAGTAGCTGGACTCTCATCCACATTCCCCCCTCCCAGCATCAACGAACTCTAAAAGCGAAAGAGAAAAGATGGCTACATTTCCATCTGTTGTCACAGCAAGAACATCCGATGTTAGCAGCGTTGACAATATGTTTACAATACTATTTTCCCCACCAAAAATGAAGAGGAAATAAATCAGGATTATAGGATAGCCTTGAAAGGGTAGGCTTTTAAGAAAGCTGTGGTCATTTTGATTTCAAAAGGGTTTTTGACATCAAACTCAGCACTGAAAAAAATAATAATTTCCCACTCCATCCCAGCCCCTGATGTCCCCAGATCATTTATAAAGGATCAATTGGACGGATTGAAATGGATGGATGGATGGAAAGGAGGGAGGGAGGGAGGGAGAAAGAAGGAAATGAAGGTATGGGAGGGAGGGAGGAAGAAAGGAAGAAAGTGTGTGGGTGAGAGGGAGGGAAGGAAGGAAATGAAGGTATGAGAGGTAAGGAGAGAGGGAGGAAGGAAGTGGGTGGGTGAGAAGGAGGGAAGGAAGGAAATGAAAGTATGGGAGGGAGGGAGGGAGGGAAGAAGAAAGGAAGGATGTGTGTGGGTGAAAGGGAGGGAAAGAAATGAAGGTATGGAAGGGAGAGAGGGAGGGAGGGAGACAGGAAAGGAGGGACGGAGGGAGGAAGGAAGTGTGTGGGTGAGAGAGAGGGAAGGAAAGGAAGATATGGGAGGGAGGGAGACAGGAAAGGAGGGATGGAGGGAGACAGGAAAGGATGGAGGGAGGGAGGAAGAAAGTGTGTGGGTGAGAGGGAGGGAAGGAAGGAAATGAAGATATGGGAAGGAGGGACGGAGGGAGAGGGAAGGAAGGAAATGAAGATATGGGAGGGAGGGAGACAGGAAAGGAGGGACGGAGGGAGACAGGAAAGGATGGATGGAGGAAGTGTGTGGGTGAGAGGCAGTGAAGGAAGGAAATAAAGTATGGGAGGGAGGGAGGCAGGAAGGGAGGGAGGAAGGAAGAAAGGAAGGAAGAAAGGAAGGAAGGAAGAAAGGAAGGAAGTGTGTGGGTGAGAGGGATGGAAGGAAGGAAATGAAGGTATGGGAGGGAAGGAGGGAGGGGAGGAAGGAAGGGTGGGAGGGAGGAATGAAGGAAATGAAGATGAGGAAGAGAAAGAAAGAAAGAAAGAAAGAAAGAAAGAAAGAAAGAAAGAAAGAAAGAAAGAAAGAAAGAAAGAAAAAGAGAAAAAGAAAAGAAAAGAAAATAACAGGCAATGGACCTCTCCCCATTCCAGAGTCCTTCCTTGTCTCTCCTACCTTTTGTATTGTTCCATATCGTTGAATGGCATCGGAAAGTTGATTCTTCAGCCGGTCAAGCTGGAGTCGTTCTTGCTGTGAAAGAGAGAGAAACACACACAGAGAGAGAGAGAGAGAGAGAGAGAGAGAAAGAGAGAGAAAGAGAGAGAGAGATGAACAAACACAATCGGCACCTCAACATCTCATACAGAGATTAAAACACAAGAATGCCGAACCCCTTAATTCCTTAGATGACCACTGAGTGCCTTGGGTACTGTCAATCCTCAAGAGGGGAACTGGAAGCCCCATCCATCTCTGGAGGCCAGTGCTTGTTTATTTATCGGTTTGTTTATTTATTTATTAGATTTCTCATTCCACCTTTATTACTACCGAAGAAACTCAAAGTGTCGAACCTGCCTAATACACCTTCCCTCTCCTAATATTCCCACAACAATCTGTCTCCTGGTGATTGGGCCAAAGTCATCTCACTGGGCTTTCCTGCCGAAGGTGGAACTAGAACTCCCCGTCTCCTGGTGATTGGGCCAAAGTCATCTCACTGGGCTTTCCTGCCTAAGGTGGAACTAGAATTCCCCGTCTCCTGGTGATTGGGCCAAAGTCACCTCACTGGGCTTTCCTGCCGAATGCAGAACTAGAATTCCCCGTCTCCTGGTGATTGGGCCAAAGTCATCTCACTGGGCTTTCCTGCCTAAGGTGGAACTAGAATTCCCCGTCTCCTGGTGATTGACCCAAAGTCATCTCACTGGGCTTTCCTGCCTAAGGTGGAACTAGAATTCCCCGTCTCCTGGTGATTGGGCCAAAGTCATCTCACTGGGCTTTCCTGCCAAAGGCGGAACTAGAATTCCCCGTCTCCTGGTGATTGGGCCAAAGTCATCTCACTGGGCTTTCCTGCCGAAGGCGGAACTAGAATTCCCCGTCTCCTGGTGATTGGGCCAAAGTCATCTCACTGGGCTTTCCTGCCGAAGGCGGAACTAGAACTCCCCGTCTCCTGGTGATTGGCCCAAAGTCACCTCACTGGGCTTTCCTGCCAAAGGCGGAACTAGAACTCCCCATCTCCTGGTGATTGGGCCAAAGTCACCTCACTGGGCTTTCCTGCCAAAGGTGGAACTAGAATTCCCCGTCTCCTGGTGATTGGGCCAAAGTCACCTCAATGGGCTTTCCTGCCGAAGGCGGAACTAGAACTCCCCGTCTCCTGGTGATTGGGCCAAAGTCATCTTACTGGGCTTTCCTGCCTAAGGCGGAACTAGAATTCACCGTCTCCTGGTTTCCAGGCCAGCACCTTAACCACTACACCAAACTCTTTCTCTCTCTCTCTTTTAACTTCTCTATTTTTTCCAGATCAATATTTACTAATCTGAGGACTTAGTCAAGACAGATGGTGAGGATATCTAAATAAAACTAATAGCACTTTATTCCAGCTTTATTCCAACTACTGTTCTGTATCTAGGATGTCTACTGAGAAAGTTGGACACATGTCCAACCATGGACAATTCTTCTGTAGGTCCCTTTCTCCTGGGGAATACTCCCTTAAGGCAGAGGTGCGGAACGATGGCCTCTTCATGACTGGTGGACTTCAACTCCCAGAATTCCCGAGCCACCACGGCTGGCTCGGGAATTCTGGGAGTTGAAGTCCACCAGACATAAAGTGGTCATTGTTCCCCACTTCTGCCTTAAGGATTGGACTCATCTATCTCTTTGGGCATTTAGGAAACGAACGGGAGACACTGTTGATTAGAAACCCAGAACAGGATTGGAAGAACTCAAATCTGAATCTTCCAGCTCACAACATTTCTGGTTGACCTTAGGCCAATAAGCTTCAATCTAAAATGAGCAGGATGGAATATATAAGGAGGACAGGTAAGGTCAGTTTACAGTATAAACCTTGTGAACTCTCAAGCTTCCTCCTTCCGTTATATATTCAAGATGGACAGTGTTTAATATTCATATGTTATATATATGTAGGGGTGTAGGTCTAGACCAGGGGTAGGCAACCTTGGCTCTTTTATGACTGGTGGACTTCAACTCCCAGAATTCCTGAGCCAGCCATGCTGAGGGGAAAGGGAGAGGTTTCCAAGCTGAGCCATGCTGGCTCGGGAATTCTGGGAGTTGAAGTCCACCAGTCATAAAGCGGCCTAGGCCTAGGCCAGAGGTAGGCAACCTTGGCTCTTTTATGACTGGTGGACTTCCACTCCCAGAATTTCTCAGCCAGAATGGGGGAATTATGGTCCCTTCATGACTGGTGGACTTCAACTCCCAGAATTCCTGAGCCAGCATGGGGGAACTATGGCCCCCTCATGACTCGTGGACTTCAACTCCCAGAATTCCTGAGCCAGCATGGGGGAACTATGGCCCCCTCATGACTCGTGGACTTCAACTCCTAGAATTCCTGAGCCAGCATGGGGGAACCATGGCCCCCTCATGACTCGTGGACTTCAATTCCCAGAATTCCTGAGCCGGCATGACTCAGCTTGGAAACCTCTCCCTTTCCCCTCAGCATGGCTGGCTCAGGAATTCTGGGAGTTGAAGTCCACGAGTCATAAAAGAGCCAAGGTTGCCTACCCCTGGTCGATACATATGTTGTATATAATATGTATATGTTGTATATAGTATATTTAGGTGTGTGTCATGTATGTGTTCACTTTGAGAGTGGGCAACTATATTTCATTTTTGATGTGTGCTGTTGAGCCCACGGTAAAAAAATTGACAATAAAGGTTATCTTATCTTATCTTATCTTATCTTATCTTATCTTATCTTATCTTATCTTATCTTATCTTACCTTACCTTATCTTATCTTATCTTACCTTACCTTACCTTACCTTACCTTACCTTACCTTACCTTATCTTATTTTCTTCCAAAACAGAACTGATGATATCATAAAAAATAATTTTGCAATGAAAATCTTTTTGGGATAACGCCACAATCCAACATGTCAATGTGCTTTGGTGCTTTTATTTTCGCAGATAGGTTTGTTCTGAAATTGATTTCCATTTGGCAGATGTTTATGAAGCACCTTGAGGACCCTCCGGGGCCAGGTCTTCCCTTCTTTGCGCTCTCATCAAACAAATGCTCATTATCGGTGAATAAGATTTGATTAAGATTTCAGACCCTGTGTTCTGTATCCTGCTTACAACACCGTGGAAAGATTAGAGAAGCACATTCTGTTCCCTTCTTCGCCCGAGAAACCCTCAAGGGCATCGTGGTGTATATAACCACCAAACATGCGTCACGACACAGGGTTGTCAATAAAAGTTGCCTGAATGGTGATCCCGGACCCAAGGCCCAGAATTATTGGACAAGATGTTGCCAGATGACTGAAGGCGTAACAAGTCCCTTCTCAAAACAAATAGAGAGCTTCCTTTACGCTGAAGCTGGAGATGAATATGGAAACCAGAAGGCCTATCAAGGGGTGAACACGATTTGGGTAGCACGTTTGGGAACAAGACGAATCAGAGTTTTTGATGATGGAGGAGGAGGAGGAGGAGGAGAACTGTGGGGTCTTTATTGCTCTGTAAGCTTGCTTGTTTTTTTGCAGACATTTCATGACCCAACTAGGTAACATCATCAGTTTTAGAAATGTTTTATGGAGTGGAGAGGAGGAGGAGGGGGGGGGAGGAGGAGGAGGGGGAGGAGGACGACAACAACAACGACAACAACTGTGGGGTTCTTATTGCTCTAGGTAACTAAGTAACATCATCACTGCTAATAGAGATTGCTCTCACTTTATATTCTAGGGCAGGGGTACGCAACCTTGGCTCTTTTATGATTTGTGAACTTCAACTCCCAGAAGAAGGTAAAGCATATAAGGAATGGCTGCTGGAATTGGGTATGTCTAGTTTAATGAAGAGAAGGATGAGGGGAGACATGATAGCAGTCTTCCAATATCTCAGGGGCTGCCCCAAAGAAGAGGGAGTCAAGCTATTCTCCAAAGCACTTGAAGGCAGGACAAGAAGCAATGGATGGAAACTAATCAAGGAGAGAAGCAACCTAGAACTAAGGAGAAACTTGCTGACAGTTAGAACAATTAACCAGTGGAACAACCTGCCTCCAGAAGCGGTGAATGCTCCAAAACTGGAAGTTTTTAAGAAGAGACTGGACAGCCATTTGTCCGAAATGGTATAGGGTTTCCTGCCTGAGCAGGGGGTTGGACTAGATGACCTTCAAAGTTCCTTGCAACATCATCATCACCATCATCATTATTATTATTATTATTATTATTATTATTATTATTATTATTATTATTATTATTATTATTATATTATTATATTATTATTATTATTATTATTATTATTATTATATTATTATTATTATTATTATTATTATTATATTATTATTATTATTATTATTATTATTATTATTATTATTATTATTATTATTATAAGAGCCGAGGTTGCCTACCCCTGGTTGCTGGCTCAGGAATTCTGGGAGTTGAAGTCCATGAGTCATAAAAGAGCCGAGGTTGCCTACCCTTGTTCTAGGGGCTTGCTCTGTCAATGTTGGTGGGGTTGGTCTTAGAGATTCTTTGGTTGGGCTGTTTACTATTGGTTTGTTTGGCAGATCCTGGTTTGGAGTATTGTTTACTTCTTGACTGATGGTCTGATGTTAACCTCTGAGTTAATCTATGCTGATCTGGGTCCTGATTGCTGGTGGGGAGGTGTTTGGGTCTTTTTGTTCCTTTTTGGGGCTGTGTGATGGTCTCTTTTGCGTAGTCTAGAGGTGTTCTTAATGAAAACAGGAGAGCACAGAATAATTTACCCTGAAATATTCTTCATGCCAAACCTCGTGGATCACGCTAATCCTGCCAAACCCCTTGGTTTACAGGCAAATCTGTGGACGTGAGCATCAAATGGACTGTTTGAAGCAATTGGGGAAACAGTCAAAACAAAAGCTTATTTGAATCATTGCCACAATGTGCAAAACAGTCTACTTTTTTTTTAGACCTGCAAACAAAGAGTTTTGCCCTTGAAATGGAACCGTTCAGGATATTTTGTAGATACAAGATTTTGAAGGCATCATTTTACACATCCTGGTTGAGATTTAGGAGCACCAGGCTCATAATAAGCAAGCCTGCACACACATGTCTCTTAGCCAATTGATATATTGGAGAAGTGACTTGGTTCCCAGCGATGCAGAGAAGAGCAACAGTTCAGAGAAGAGCAACAAAGATGATCAGGGGGATGGCGGCTAAAACATATAAGGAACGATTGCTGGAAGGACGAGGGGGGACATGATAGCAGTGTTCCAATATCTCAGGAGCTGCCCCAAAGAAGAGGGAGTCAAGCTATTCTCCAAAGCGCCTGAAGGCAGGACAAGAAGCAATGGAGGGAAACTAATCAAGGAGAGCAGCAACCTAGAACTAAGGAGAAACTTCCTGACAGTGAGAACAATTAACCAGTGGAACAACCTGCCACCAGAAGCGGTGAATGCCCCAACACTGGAAGTTTCTAAGAAGAGACTGGACAGCCATTTGTCCGAAATGGTATAGGGTTTCCTGCCTGAGCAGGGGGTTGGACTAGATGACCTCCAACTTTATCATCATCATCATCATCACCGTCGTCATCATCATCATCATCATCATCATCATCATCATTATTATTATTATTATTATTATTATTATTATTATTATTATTATTAGTTTAGTAGAAAAGAAAGATGAGGGGGGACATGATAGCAGCGTTCCAATATCTCAGGGGCTGCCCCAAAGAAGAGGGAGTCAAGCTATTCTCCAAAGTGCCTGAAGGCAGGACAAGAAGCAACGGGTGGAAACTAATCAAGGAGAGAAGCAACCTGGAACTAAGGAGAAACTTCCTGACAGAACAATTAACCAGTGGAACAACCTGCCTCCAGAAGCGGTGAATGCTCCAACACTGGAAGTCTTTAAGAAGAGACTGGACAGCCATTTGTCTGAAATGGTATAGGGTTTCCTGCCTGAGCAGGGGGTTGGACCAGATGACCTTCAAGGTCCCTTCCAACTTTGTCATTCTGTTATTCTGTAAAAGTTCAGGAGAGAAGGGCGAGGGGTGATAGGATAGCAGTGCTCCAATATCTCAGGGGCTGCCCCAAAGAAGAGGGAGTCAAGCTATTTTCCAAAGCACCTGAAGGCAGGACAAGAAGCAACCGATGGAAACTAACCAAGGAGAGAAGCAGTCTAGAATTAAGAAGAAATTTACAAAGCACCAAAAGGCAGGATAACAAACAATGGTTGGAACCTAATCAAGGAAAGAAGCAACCTAGAACTAAGGAGAAATTTCTTAATGGTGAGAGCAATCAACCAGTAGAACAACTAGCCTCCAGAAGTTGTGGGTGCTCCATCACTGGAGGTTTTCAAGAAGAGACTGGACAAACATTTATCTGAAACGGTATAAGGTCTCCTCCCTGAGCAGGGGGTTGGACTAGAGGACCTCCAAGGTCCCTTTTAACTCTATTATTCCATTTTCTAACAGTTTCCTTGCCATGTCTTTAACTTTCTCCTCCCTTGCGCAAGTTCCAGCAGTTTGAAAAGCGAAAGGCGAGACGTTTTCAATAAGCTATTGCCGAAAGAGTTCAAATAACTGGAAGTAAGGTTTTCATCTCTATAAATCCATCTCAAGAAAATTTACATTGATGGAAGATTTGATAGAAGGATATTTTACTTATGTAAATCCGTCTCGGGGAAAGTTATACGTTGATAAAGAGGTTTGACACTAGCATATTTTATGACGGGTAAGAGGAATCTCTCAGGTTTTCTGCCTATAAGCATCCGTCAAAGATGAGATATGCACCAGGGTGTAAATATTAGAGTAGGAAGACTGTAAAAGGCCAAGAAATGCTAAATATATTTCAGGCATCTGATAAGGACAGTTGAGTCTATCCGTAGTCCTATTATCGTTCCAATCGCCAAATCTTTACAAGCTTTGATATGTCAATGCAGCCACAATTGTGAATG
>NW_015391554.1:0-9928 GCF_001527695.2 Protobothrops mucrosquamatus
TCCAGGTTTTCTACAAAGGCACTAGTACGGCGATCTATTGAATATAAATTTTTGGATACCATTGTATGTGTGTCAGGTTATAAATCATCCTTGTTCTATGAATGCATGCATGTCTTGAAAGCTCTGTTGAATGACCATGTGCCTTTTAACACCAATTAGATGAGCATTTCGAATGGGAAGGGGTGTTAACAGCAGAATGCAGAAACAGTGTAAATCCCAGATTTCTCCAGCCTGCTATTTCTCAAATTTATTTTTTGGCAGTTCATATATAAAATGAAACCGTGCATAGCCTGTAGAGCAGTACAGATACAATAGGAAGCTTGTTCACAGAAGTGTTTTCTTTTAATGTAACAAAAAAAAAGAAATAGTGGTGTTCTGTATTTCTTTGCAGATAATAAAAATACTTGATCACCTTTGCTGCCCTTTTCCAAAGCTTTTTTTTTTTACATTATCATCCAGAAGCAAAGCATTGTTGAACAAAGCAAGTACCTCTTTTTCATTATGAAAACATGGAAAAGTAAAATAGATTTCTGCTTAATCTGGGATAGGATAGCCCAGGGGTAGGCAACCTTGGCCCTTTTATGACTCGTGGACTTCAACTCCCAGAATTCCTGAGCCAGCATGGCTCAGCTTGGAAACTTCTCCCTTTCTCCTCAGCATGGCTGGCTCAGGAATTCTGGGAGTTGAAGTCCACAAGTCATAAAAGAGCTAAGGTTGCCTACCTCTGGTCCTAAGAGTAATTTTTGCATTACCAATAAATACTCTGGAGCCAGTTTGGTGTAGTGGTTAAGGTGCTGGTCTAGAAGCTAGAAGACTGTGAGTTCTAGTTGCATCATAGGAATGAAAGCTGGTTGGGTGACATTGAGCCAATCACCAGGAGATGGCGAGTTCTAATCGTGCCTTGACATGAAAGCACGATGAGTGATTTAAGGCCAGACACTGTCTCTCAGCTCCACCCACCTGTTGTGGTGGGAAAATAGGAAAAGGAAGGACTATTAGACATGTTGACTGCCTTGAGTCGCTTATAAAAATAATAAAGGGAGGATCCAATGTCTCAGGGGCTGCCACAAAGAAGAGGGAGTCAAGCTATTCTCCAAAGTGCCTGAAGGCAGGACAAGAAGCAACGGATGGAAACTAATCAAGGAGAGAAGCAACCTAGAACTGAGGAGAAATTTCCTGACAGTTAGAACAATCAACCAGTGGAACAACCTGCCTCCAGAAGCGGTGAATGCTCCAACACTGGACGTTTTTAAGAAGAGACTGGACAGCCATTTGTCCGAAATGGTATAGGGTTTCCTGCCTGAGCAGGGGGTTGGAAATCGATGACCTCCAAGGTCCCTTCCAACTTTATTATTATTATTATAAATCCATTGAAATACAAGGACTTACAGTAGATTAGGACCAACTCAGTTCAGCAGAAACCAGTTCCATTGCTGACTTTTAAAATTGAACATTTAAATTGAGCCAGTTAAGTTAGTTGCTAAGGGTGGAAGCCCTCCAGTGAGTATACTGATTCAGTAGTGTTTTTTCAACATGTCAGCTTTAAGATGTAAGGACTTCAACTCCCAGAACTCCCCAGCCAGCATGCTGGTTGGGGAATTCTGGGAGTTGAAGTCCACGCATCTTAAAGTTGCCAAGTGGGAAAAATACTTTCTTTTTGTCCCTTGTTTGATCTTGCCAATTTGCCCTTAACTGCATGCTAAGTAATTGCATATAGTAATAATAATAATAATAATAATAATAATAATAATAATAATAATAATAATAATAATAATAATAATAATAATAATAATAATAATAATAATAATAATAATAATAATAATAATAATAATAATAAAGTTGGAAGTGACCTTGGAGGTCATCTAGTCCAACCCCCTGCTCAGGCAGGAAACCCTATACCATTTCAGACAAAGGGCTCTCCAGTCTCTTCTTAAAAACTTCCAGTTTTGGAGCATTCACCACTTCTGGAGGCAGGTTGTTCCACTGGTTAATTGTTCTCACTGTCAGGAAGTTTCTCCTTAGTTCTAGGTTGCTTCTCTCCTTGCTTAGTTTCCATCCGTTGCTTCTTGTCCTGCCTTCAGGCGCTTTGGAGAATAGCTTGACTCCCTCTTCTTTGTGGCAGCCCCTGAGATATTGGAACACTGATATCATGTCCCCCCTCGTCCTTCTCTTCATTAAACTAGACATACCCAATTCCAGCAACCGTTCCTTATATGCTTTAGCCTCCAGTCCCCTAATCATCTTTGTTGCTCTTCTCTGTACTCTTTCTAGAGTCGTAACATCTTTTTTACATCGCGGTGACCAAAACTGGATGCAGTATTCCAAGTGTGGCCTTACCAAGGCATTGTAAAGTGGTATTAACACTTCATGTGATCTTCTATTCTATCTATATAAAGAGAAGACAATGAGGCAACTTCCCAGTCAATCAATTTTTTCACTTGACGGTACCTGCTCCAAACTAACACAGCATGAAGATTAAATTATCACGGTGCCATTTACAGATAACCGTTTCTAGGTCACCCCTGGGGGATTTCACACTGTGGCAGCGAAGTCACTGTCAGTGCCCTGGAAATGAATAGAGGACATGAGTTGATTTCACAAACATTGATTTATCTGCAAAGGGGGAGACAAAGGAGTGAAAAAAAAGGAACAGGAAAGGCATTGGAGATCAGATTATCACACTGCACTGAGTTCCTTGGAATATCTCAAGTCCCAAATTGTGACCCGGTTGTCAGGAAAATAGAAAACTCTTTCAACTGCATGGATAATACAGAATTCTAGTCCTCTTATTTATAGGGTGACATCCTGGTGTGAAAAAGATTGAACAAAGGATTACTTTAGGTACCCTGAGGAAACTGATCAGAGTATTCTCAGTGTGACACTGAGTTATGGGAGACTGATTGACGATGCTATTTCCCACCAGGACCTACATTTTTCCAAGCCCCGTCCTTCAACATTCAGCTGCAGGTAGAATTGCTCACTCTTGAAATTGAACCAGAACTTGCCCATGGATCAGAGAGCAGAATTAAAGAAATGTAGTGTTGGCATAACAAGGCACACCCAGCAGTTGGTTTAAAAAAGCAGAAGCTAAAATTGGCACTCCGACATAGAAGCCATAGAAGCGGATATATACAGATTGAACCAGTTTGATCTAATGGTTAAGACACCAGGCCAATCACTGGGAGCCCGTGAGTTCTAGTCCAGTCTAAGTTGTGAAAGCCAGGTTTCAAAAGTTGAACACAGGATCCCGGGACACAGCAACTGTCATAAATATGAACCAGTTGCCAAGCGTCCGAATTTTGATCACGTGACCGTGGGGATGCTGCAACGGTTTTGAGTGTGAAAAATGGTCACAAGCCACTTTTTTCAGCGCCATTGTAACTTCAAACAGCCACTAAACAAATGGTTGTAAGTTGAGGACAACCTGTAAACCCTAGCAGAGATCAATAAAAAGTCCTTCACTTAGGATACAAAACCGAAGACAAAATCAAATGCTTAGTTATACGTTCAGAACTGCCTGACTTGGCAATGATACTTCGGGGAAAGGTCTTGGAGGAACAATTGATTGCAAATGGAACATAAGCCAGCAGTGTGTGATATGGCTGCACAAAGCCAGATGCAGTTTCAGGCTGCGTGATGAGACATGAAACAGTTTTTGAAAGAAGTGTTTATTACAAGGTTATCCAATAAAACTTCTAGCTTTTCTATGGGTTCATACACTGCTTGCCATATTGATCAGAAAGACATGCAACGGAGAAGCCCTTTTCTGCTTCCAATTATAAAAGCTGATCAAAGCCTGTTTGTCTTTGGAATGGAAAAGGATCAAAATAGTGGGATACGGTGAGGCCTTGGTACTTTTGGAATTCCTTTTCAGGGGATACAAACTATAGCGTGAAAACAGATTTCTGTTTTAAATTTGAAAATGCCCAAATCACGGGAAAGAAGAATTCCCCTTTGTGATCAAACCTCAGTCCTTAGTATTGCGCTGAAATGCCCATGATGCAAAAAAAAAAAAAAAAGTCATTTACCAACTGTCTTGCTTAGCCACAGAAATTCTGGTCCCAATTGCAGTTGGAAATCACTTGAGACACAAATAGCTTGGCTCAAGTTATCCTACTTCAGATTACATTATGCCAAGCCCTAGCTCAGGGGTAGGCAACCTTGGCTCTTTTATGACTCGTGGACTTCAACTCCCAGAGTTCCTGAGCCAGCATGGCTCAGCTTGGAAACCTCTCCCTTTCCCCTCAGCATGGCTGGCTCAGGAATTCTGGGAGTTGAAGTCCATGAGTCATAAAAGAGCCATGGTTGCCTACCCCTACTAGCTCTTCGAAGAAGGATATAATACTGGAAAAGGTAGAAGAAAGAGAAGAAGAGGACAGCCAGCATCAAGAAGGATGACCCAGTGATGGGTATACCATTGGCAAACCTGAAAAAATAAGTTTGGGCCAGACTTTCATGGAGAACATTGATGTACTGTATGTAGTCATTAAGAGTTGAAACTGACTTTGTTTTTCCTTGAAGACGTTTCTCTTCTCATCCAAGAAGCTTCTTCAGTTCTAACAAAGTCCAGTTGCCTCTTGAAAAAAGCACCTTTGGGACAACCATGACATGGATGACTGAGAATCTCCATAGACAAATCAAGGGCTATTTATATAGGTCAAGGCAATTCAGGATAGAAAAATAACAGATTTAAATTACAGGAAGGGAGATTTCAAGAAAGAATTGGGAAAAAACAAAACAAAACTTGCAAACAGGTTTTGCAATGGAATCAGTTAGCAAGGGAGGCACAGTGGCCAAGCTGAGACCAGACAAATTTTTAATTGGAAGTTTCAATTAGGGATGCCTCCATCGAACTGGAAGTTTTTGTGCCCCTTACTTTCATTGTGAAAGTATAGATTCTGTACTTATTTGATTACACCTACTGCACCTTTTTGAGAAGAGCAAAGCTGCCCATCACAGCTAGTTATTTCTGTTCTACACACACATCAAAGAGAAACAATCTTGAAGATTTTATATCCTGCATCATGAAAATCCCATTTGTAACAAAAACCAAAGAGGAGGCTGATGTAAAACAGATACTTTTTTTAATTTCTCTATTGGCCAAGTGGTAATCACTGAAGCTATGATTACTAAGAGGTGAATAGACAAATATAATTAAACACATGTTAAAGGCATACACATGCCACCTTAAAGAACACCTTGAACCAAATGTATATTTTTCTTTGGAATTTGAAGCAGTTGCATAAGCTTGGGAAAAGATGTAACTGCTTTATGGAGTTCTTGTTAGAGGATGCATGAATGTCCATGAATGCTTCAAATCATGTTCTGTTCTTTGAAGTCGTGTTGTCAAGAGAAAAAAGGCCAGAATGATGATGGTGCCACATTTTAACAATACAATCCTGGGGGGATTCTGGGTGAACACAAAAGGGGTCCGGGGATTTCAGATTGTCCACATCTGACCTAAAGATGAACCTACTCCCAAGATACAAATACATACAGTAAGACAGTATAGGTAGTCCTTAACCTATGACCACCATTGAGCCCAAAATTTAGGTGGTTAAGTGAGAAATTTCTTAAGTGAGTTTTGACTCATTTTACGACTTTTCTCGTCACATCTGTTAAGTGAATCACTGCGGTTGTTAAATTAGTAACATGGCTGTTAAGTGAATCTGGTTTCCCCATTGACTTTGCTTGTCAGAAGGGGGGGTCACATGACTCGGGGACGCTGCAAGTGTCATAAATGTGAGTCATTTGTTAAGCATTTGAATGTAAATCACATGACCGTGGGGACGTTGCATAAGTGTGAAAAATGGTCATGTCCCTTTTTTCAGTGCCATTGTAACACTGAATGGTCACTAAATGAACTGTTGTAAGTTGAGGACTACATATAGTTGAGGGAAAGCGAGGTGTGAAGTTGTGTAAATTAATCTGCTCTGAGGGATCCTCTGAGCTTAGTTGTTTTCTTGCAGATATTTCTATGGAAATTCTCAGTCATGGTTAATAATAATAATAATAATAATAATAATAATAATAATAATAATAATAATAATAATAATAATAATAATAATAATAATAATAATAAAAGTTGGAAGGGACCTTGGAGGTCATCTAGTCCAACCCCAAAGGTGCTTTTTCAAGAGGCAACTGGACTTTCATTGTTTTTCCTTGAAGATGTTTTGCTTATTATCCAAGAACAGAAGAAGCTTCTTGGATGAGAAGCAAAACATCTTCAAGGGAAAACAAAGGAAATCCAGTTGCCTCTTGAAAAAGCATCTTTGGATTGCAGGTGTTTCATTACCCAAACTAGGTACCAGCATCAGTGCTAGACATGTTACCTAGTTTTGGTAGTGAAATGTCTGCAAGCAAGCAACTAAGTTCAGAGAGCATCAAGCACCCCTTCATTTCAACCATCAGTTACAAATATTCTCCTTTATTTGTTAATCCGCTTTCCTTTCCTGTTATAGTTTTCCTTCTTGAACCTTTGCTTCAAGCCCTCAGCTGCCTTCAAAGAGGCTTTATTCATTGCATTTAATTCCACAGCAGTACAAAGGAAGGAAAAACCCACCTTATTAAAACAGAGATCAATGGCTGAAAAGCCATACGCCTCAGAAGTAGCTTGGAAGCGCAAATGCATAGGTAATGCTACTTATGTTAAGTCACTGAGACACCCACATCAAGGCAGGAAACCTTTTGCAATCACTCCTACAGAGTGCTATATTATTTTCTTGGTTGTATATGTAGCCATGTTTTGGGGGACTCACTGAGCTTATTTAACATCAAGTGCTGATACTGGATGAGATCCAGCAGCTGTAGGAGAGGAACAGGCAGAGCTGGGGGGTGGAGTCAAATGCACCATCAGTTTAGAGTCCTTGCATTGCCACAAAAGATCCAGGTCAAGCCTACCCTTGCATTCCATTGACCCTTATCAAGTGCCAATTTAGTACTGACCATTAGATGACTATTCCTGTATACAGGTAGTCCTTGACCTCAACTTATGACCACAACTGAGTCCCAAAATTCCACTGCTAAGCAACACAGTTGATAAGTGAGATTTGCCCTGTTTTTACCATCTTTCTTGCCACAGTTATTCAGTGAATCATTGTAATTGTTAAGTCAGTAACACGGTTGTTAAGTGAATCTGGCTTCCCCTTTGAGTTTGCTTGTCATATGATCTCAGGACACTGCAACCCTCGTGAACACCTGTTGCCAAGCATCTGAATTTTGATTGTGTGACCATGGAGATGCTGCAACAGTCGTAAGTGTGAAAAATGGTCAATACTGTAAGCCACTTTTTTCAGTGCTGTTGTAACTCCAACAGGTCACTAAATGAATGTTTGTAAGCTGAGGGATGTCAACGCTGCAAATACTGTATATTCTTGCCTTGACAATGTGCAGAACTGTCTGGTATATATATAGTTAAACCGGCAACTAGGAAAGGGGGAGGAGCATAAGGATAGCCCGGGAGAAAGAAACAGGAAGTAAATCACATCTTCCAAGTTGATTGGAAGATGTGAACATGACCCTACAATAAGGGAGTGGAATGCTATGCGTAACGGAAGAGAAGCAGTTCTAAGCATTCCACCATTGTGTGCTGACGTACTGTAACATCAATAAATGCTTTTAGGAGAAAACATGCCTGAAAGTCCTTTTAAGTGTTTCGTTACTCAGACACTTGACAAGGACTACCTGCGTAGGCTTGAATAATAATAGCCTTCTGTGCAGGAACTTAACGTTTGATCCTGATCCTTAGCACCTGACAGCAGGCAAAGTTCTGTGACTCTGCTTGGTTAGCCTATGATCAAATCCCATGGGGTTCTATGGGGAAAATGACAGAAAATCTCAACAATTGTGACTTTTTTTTTAATAAATATTTTTTTGAGTTTTATAAGGGTAATAAAGGAATAGGATCAAAAAGGAAAAGACAAAGGGAAGCATACAAAAAGGTTAGACCAGGGAAAAGGGATAACACAAAAGTGGGATTAATCCCACAAAATAACATCGCTTCAGCAAGTCTACCAGTCCGGGTATACATATTAAATCTTAATAATTACTCTATTATTAAACAACTTTCAATATAGTCATGTAAATAACAAATTAATCAATAAATCTCATTCATTTCACTACTTAACAATGCTTAATACTAATTAATTATAATAACTTTAAAATAATAATATATTACATATTAATTATAATTTACCATATTGTTTAAAATCACAAGTATGGAGAGGGGAAGAAGAAGAAGAGAAAAAAGAACAAGTTCATACAAATAATCATGGAATATAAATACAAATTATCAATTATCTCTTTAAATTTCATAACCTTTTCTCATTTTATCGTGTTTCTAACCAATAATAAAATTTTCCCCATGTTTTAAAGTAACTTGTATCTTCTTTCTCTTTCATTTCTAAAGTTAATCTATCCATTTCTGCACATTCAAGTATTTTTGTTATTATAGTCTGATCAGATGGTAAGTTTTCATTTTTCCAAAATTTAGCAAATATTATTCTTGCGGCTGTCAACACATGCAATGTTAAATGAATTTCACCATGATTCTAGGCATCCATAAAAGATTATGATAATGTCATATGTTCTCCTTCATCTTCATCAAGAAAATGGTACGAATTACATAATTTGTGTCATCTGCACAACAATGTAAAGATGCGTGGGACATTACGTGTTTTCCTACCTTTCATGGACACTCATAAGCCATGTTGACCTCTTTGAGATTTTAATTCAACACCAGGAAGACTAGGAAAGAACTGACCGATGCAAAACTGCATGGTACATCAAAGCACGAGCCTTAGCCATCTCATAAGTAGTGGGTGGGTGATCGGGAATTCTAGTCCCACCTTAACCATGAAAGCCAGGTGGGCCAGCCACTCTTTCTCTGCCCAATTCACCTCACAAGGTTGTTGTTGTGAGGAAAATAGGAGGAAGGAGTATTAGGTATGTTTGCTGCCTTGAGTTATTTGTATAAATGGGTAAATAAATAAATCTTGCCTTTCTTGAGACATAAAGGAAGGAACAGCTGAAGAAGATAAAGCCGAAAGAAAAAGTCTGATCCAAGCGTCCTATTCAGTTTCCATGGCTGTGGCTGGAATTTGATCTTTATCAGATCCTTTTTATTGTTTGCTTGTTTTTGTGTCCTTTTCTTTCAGTTGCCTAGTAAAAGTCAAGAATGTCTTTCTCAAATCTCTGTCCTGGCACAAAGGATTCTGGGCTACCTGTCCAGGGTATACCACTAAACATAATAGCAAATTAGATATTTGAAACTGAGAAGCAAGTCAGAATCCTTGCTGTGTCTGTTCAGAATCCTAATTTGCACAAAAATTCTATTTAAAACAAATTATGTGATAAGAAGCTGAGCTGAGCTGATTAAACTCACCTCAATTAGACCTTTGAGGGGGAAAAATGGGCATTCTGGAAGGGAGGAATGTTATTTAAAATAATAGTAATACTAAAAGCATAAAGAATAGAATATCTTGAGTCAAGTCAGAGATTAAAAAAAAATCCTCAGAATAAACCTTTTTATTAAATAACATTTTGACATGTCCCAAAGGTGCTTTGCTAAAAAGAAACTGGATTTCCTTTATTTTTACTTTGAAAACATTTTGCTTCTCATCCAAGACGCTTCTTTCATTCTTGAAGACGCGTCTTGGATGAGAAATGAAATGTAAACTAATCAAGGAGAGAAGCAACCTAGAACTAAGGAGAAACTTTCTGACAGTTAGAACAATTAACCAATGGAACAACCTGCCTCCAGAAGTGGTGAATGCTCCAACACTGGAAGTTTTTAAGAAGAGACTGGACAGCCATTTGTCCGAAATGGTGTAGGGTTTCCTGCCTGAGCAGGGGGTTGGACTCGATGACCTCCAAGGTCCCTTCCAACTTTATTATTATTATTATTATTATTATTATTATTATTATT
>NW_015391554.1:10272-24403 GCF_001527695.2 Protobothrops mucrosquamatus
GAGATCCGGATGATTCCGGATCTCCTTACTTTCCGCCGCGCCCTCAAGACATGGCTTTTCCAGCAAGCGGGCCTGACCTAGGGAGGATTTTAGGTAGGGATGATTTTAAGAAAATTTTAATTGACACACAGCTTCTAATATTTGACTTTTAATTTGGTTTTATGGGGGTTTTTTTGTTCTTTGATGTATTTTGTTTGTCTGTTTTAATATGCTGTGCACCGCCCTGAGTCCTACGGGAGAAGGGCGGTATATAAATTAAATTATTATTAAATTAAATTAAAGCACTTTTTGGGGCAACTATGATCTGGATGATTGAGAATCTCCACAGACAACATTTTGGCAGGTAACTTATCTGTATCTCCATACCCCTTTCTATTCTCTAGCATATGACTCGGACTAAAAGACAACTTCTACAAGTTCTGTAGCCTTCTTGCCATTCATAGAATTAGATATGTATTTCCTCAGTTGATTATCTGCCCTCAAGTTGATTTTGATTCTTGGTGACCACATAGATAGATTTTATCCATGGTGACCTGTCCCTAACTTGGTCTTTTAGGTCTTCCAACACTGCACCCACCACCACTGTAACCACACCCATAAACCTTGATGCTGATCATCCTCTTCTTATCTTTTATTCCATTTTTCCTTGCAATAGAGCCTTCTCCAGACAGCTAGATCTTTTCATAATACATCCAGAGTAGGATAGTTTGAGTCTCACCATTTGTGCTTTGAGTGAGAACTCCAGGTTGATTAGTCTGATAATCCATTGATTGGCTCCATTTTTTTGGTTTCACTTTCCAAGGTATTCTCAGATGTCTTCTCCAACACCAAAGTTTAAAAGTGCCAATACCCTTCTTATCCTTCTACTTCAAAGTCCAACTGTTATTTCCATAGAGTGGTTACAGGCAATACCATGGCTTCCATGGTCATGTTAACAACTTTGTTTCCAAACTCGGAAGACTAGTAAATATGGTTTCTCTCAGGACTAAGGATCAAGGTCTCACTGTGTGTGTTGGTTCTACTTATTCTGATTCATAAAACTTTTCCTAGCAACCAACCAACTAGCATCAATTGCCTTAATTCTTCTGGTGAGGTCCTCTAACAGATCCTATTCTGAGGAAAAAAAATAATCCTAGTTCCATGATACATTTATAAAGTCCTAGTAAGACCACACCTGGAATACTGCAGCCAATTTTGGTCACCATTTCACAAAAAAGACATCGAGAGTCTGTAAAAAATTCAGAGAAGAGCAACTAAGATGATCAAAGGCCTGGAGACCAAAATGTATGAAGAATGGCTGCAGGCCAGTCTAAAGAAAAGAAGAAATAGGGGAGATATGATAGTAGTATTCCACTATCTGAGGGGCTGCCACAAAGCAAAGGGGGCCAGGTTGTTCATCAAAGCACCAGAGGGAAGGATAAGAAACAGTGGTTGGAAACTGATCAAAGAGAGAAGCAATTTGGAATTAAGGAGAAACTTCCTAACAGTGAGGACAATTAACCAGTGGAACAGCTTGCCTCCAGAAATCATGGGTGCTCCATCACTGGAGATTTTTAAGAAGAGACTAGACATTCACCTGTCTGAGATGGTATAGGTTCTCCTGCTTGAGCTGGGGGCTGGACTAGAAGACCTCCAAGGTACCTTCCAGCTCTATTCTATTCTATTCTATTCTATTCTATTCTATTCTATTCTATTCTATTCTATTCTATTCTATTCTATTCTATTCTATTCCATGTTTCTATTCTATTCTATTCCATGTTTCTATTCTATTCTATTCTATTCTATTCTATTCTATTCTATTCTATTCTATTCTATTCTATTCTATTCTATTATTTGTATTCACTCTGTAAACCTGAATACAGGTAGTCCTCAAGTAAGGACTGTAATGGAGCCTGCCCATCATTGCCATGACAATTGTAAAACCTATGACCAAGGACTAGAGAATTGAAGTGCATTCTTGAACAAAATGAGTATTCTTTCAAACTGTTTCCTGGAAGAATATGCTATTAACTATAATGTATAATTTTCTTTCCAAATAGATGTGATTTTCTAAGAAATAAGCCACAATATTTTATTCATCATTGTAGGTCATAGTTTAAAACGTTTTCCTGCAATTTTCACATTACATCTGTGATAAAGAAAATTATGATGATCTGCATTTGTATCTATACATTTCCTCTCAGAACTCAAGGTGGTTTCTCATCTAAGTTTTTTTTATTACATCTGTAATCTTGGAAGCCTCGTTTTGTCCATTCAAAATATCCCTGTTCAATTTTGGTTAATTCCTTCTGGATGAACCTCAGACTACAGGCCTTTCAGTTTATGGAAAGATCCAAACCATTAGGTTCCTCTGATATTTAACAAAACATTGACTGTTTATTATTTTTATTCTACCTTTATTATCTTTACAAATAATTTAAGGCAGTGGACATATCCAACACACCTTCCTCCTCCTATTTTTCCTCACAACAAACCCATGAGGTGGGATGGGGGAAGAGAGAATGATTGGCCCAAGGTACCCAGCTGGCTTTTATGGCTAAAGTGGGACTAGAATTCATGGTTTTCCCACTTTCTATCTGGTGCTTTAACCACTAGATCAGGGGTAGGCAACTTGCCTCTTTTATGACTCGTGGACTTCAATTCCCAGAATTCCTGAGCCATAAAAGTCATAAAAGAGCCAAGGTTGCCTGCCTCTACACTAGATCAAACTGAATCTTTAGCTTTCATGAATAACAACAATTGGCCACCCTCTCTTTCCCCTTTCGTTTGAACAGGCAACCATTCATGATCCAGATGGTCCTAGTTTTCACTCAACATCTGCTGCTAATGACACCATTGCAGGCTGAAGATCAGCTCAACAAGATGCAGGAAATCAACTGCAGGTTCCACACAATCTCATCCCAGGTTATTATTATCTTCAAGTGTTTTAGCGTATTGAAAGCTATAAGGCTGAAGAGTAATTCAGTATGGGTGTAAACTCAACTTTTCAATCCCTGAAGTCTCTTTCAGATCTGTCATATGATGTCCGCTTTCTCCTGGAATGGTAGTAATAAATATAGGCTTTCATGATCTAGTCCAGACATGTCAAACTCGTGACGTCACGTGACGTCGCGCAACATATTGGAGCTTTTTCGCCGTTGCCGGCAATGGGGTGGGTGCGGCTCCAGTATGATGAAACCGGCCCACGGGCCGGCAGTTTGACACCCCTGATCTAGTCACACATATACCTATGTGTCAGGTGGGCATTTAAATTAAAAACACAGATTTACTTCTTGACATCAAACAGGGAACTACAGTAATATTGTTTAGAACTATGGCAAAATCAAGCTGATCCTCCTGTTGACATGCTGCCTTCCCAATAGACCTGTAAGATTAGCTTTATTTTGGTACATTTTTTTCCCATAAAGGCACAAAAATCTATAGAGTTTTTAATCTGTAGAGTTGATATATGTGTATGCTCTTACCTGTAGAGTAGAGGTCTCCAACCCCTGAGCTGCAGCCCACTATTGGGCCATAGCCTATTCGGACCCGGTGTGCACAGGGGCATGCAGCTCCAGTCATGCGAATGGCAGGCTGGTGTGCATGTGCATGCGTGCCAGCCCACCACTTGCAGCGCCCGGTTCCCTTCTACCCCCCCCCCCAAGCCAGGCTGCCAAGCCTCAAAGTTTGGGGACTTCTACTGTAGAGTATCTAGCTTATAGATCCAATATTCTTGGATAAATAAGTTTTTCTTGAATCTTGGACGGATAAGCATTGTGCACAACTCTATTGTCTCAGCTGTGTTTATATTTACATCTCATTACTTTTAAAGATGATTTAAGACTGTTTTAATTGTAGGCTTGATTGTACACCAAATTCTGTCTGGTCTACCTGGAAAAAACTAACCAAAGGCAATTCCATATTGTTTAATCTGATCCACTAATTCACTAGAACAAATTATTAAAGCTTATCCTTCTCAATGCCATATAACCAATTTTACCATTTTTGTCCACTTCTCCTGAAGAATGCTTGCTGTTTTAGAAACAGAGAACTTTTCTGGAAGTCACTATGGATTTTTCAGAAGCAGCAACTTCATCTGGATCAATAATGCTTACATGGCATATACTGCCAAGAACACACTGAGGTAAATCAAATGGTGTTTTTTTTTTTTAAAAAAAAATAAAATTCTGTGAAAGTTTTAGCTTCCTCAAAGTTAAGCATTCTTTAATCTTATGTACTTTTTATCTGTGGAAATACAAGCCAGCTAGGCAAATGTACAGATTTTTGTTCTGAAGGAAATAAAATCTTAAGTACTGGATATTTCAAAAGAGAAAAGATCGCAGATTGCAGATTTGCAGAAGAGCACGTGGAACATTAATGTGATGAGGCTGGCATGATAATCAGATTCTGAAGCACAGTCAGCAGAAATGTCCTTCACTCACTGCTGCAACACGTATTCCGACTGAAATAAAAGGGAAGTATTACCGTATTTTTCCATCTATAAGACATACCCTTGTATAAGACGCTCTGGCAGGCAAGTTTCTCCGCGCTGATCAGCTGTTTGGCAGAGCGCCAAACAGCTGAGCCAGCAAATCCAGAAGTTTGGCCGGCCGACGATCTTGCCCCTCCCCCTCCCATTAGTGGCAAGCCCATAGGGGCTTGACACCTGCACCAGGCAGCATGGCAACCCACACAGGCATGCCCTGGGCTATGGAGGTTACCATTATTTTTCCATGTATAAGATGCACCTGATTTTTGAACAGGGTGTTTGCAGGAAAAAATAGCATCTTACACACGGAAAAATATGGTATTCCTCGCCTTCCTTCACTCTTAACTCCAGTCTGTAGAAGACAAACAGATGCTTTGCAAAAACGATGCAAAGAAGGATCTGAGAAAGTGACTGGAGTCCGTTGCCAAACCGTCCTTGCCTGCAATGCTATGTGGGAACTTCTTTGGGAGATGGGCAGTGGTGGGATTCAACCTATTCGCAACACTTCGGCAGAACCGGTAGCTAATTTTTTGTTGCCCAGGCCCAGAACGGACTTCCGGAAGCAGCATCCGCACAGAGAACTGGTTTTTCACCTATTTGAATCCCACCACTGGAGATGGGGAAAGGTAGCAAGCAGGGGAATGATCAAATAAGAGTCCTCAAATGAATTGGGGGCATGGCAAACATCTCAAAAGAAAGTCTCCCTAGTTTCTCGCGCTGCAAAGGCAAGTGGGGGAATAGATGTATTATATAATAAATTATATAAAAATCATTATTAAATTGCATAAACTAAATTATATAATTACATTAAATAAATTAAATTATTTATATAACAGATATAAATAACTATATGTTATATAATATATTTAGAAGTAAGTTTCTATTTTACCATTCCATTCTTAACCATTGTTAAGCCTCCAGAAGCTGTGGGTGCTCCAACACTTGAGGTTTTTAAGAAGAGATTGGACAACCGTTTGTCTGAAATGGTATAGGGTGCCTTGCTGGATAAGGGGGTTAGACTAGAAGACCTCCAATGTCCCTTCCAACACTGTTATTCTATTCTATTAAGGTCACAGTGATTCTCAACTGTGGCAGCTTGAGGCTGGGTGGACTTCGGCTCCCAGAATTCCCCAGCCAGCAAAGTTCCTGAGTCCCGCAACGGAGATAATATGCTGTGAACCGCCCTGAGTCCTATGGGAGAAGGGCGGTATATAAATTAAAATAATAAATAAATAAATAAATAAATATAAATTTAATAAATAATAAATAATAATAATCTGGGAGATGAGGTACACCCATCTTCAGGTTGCCAAGGTTTAGAAACACTGGTAGGGTTTCCTGTCTGAGCAGAAAGTTGGACTAAAAGACCTCCAAGGTCCCTTCCAACTCTATTATTCTGTTATGTCCTTTCGAACTTACAAGGGAATATTAATATAACCTTAACAATAAAGGAAAGCTAATCCTTCTGGGTGTGTTGAACTACCTCACCAGGCAGACATGGCCCTTTCTGTGCAGAATGTAGATTATTGTAGGAGATGACCAGGCTGAGCCCAAGGGAGGGGTCAAACACATCATCAGTCATGAGTCCCTGCGTGCCCACAAGAGATCTAAGTCCAGCCCCACCTTGAATTCCTTTCTATCCTTAACTACCGCTAATTTCCTTTGACCATTAGTAAATATGGACTAAATCTTCCTCCCTCCCTCCCTCCCTCCCTCCCTCCCTCCCTCCCTTCCTTCTTTTCTACAAGTTGAATTTGGCATATACAGTAGATAAAGCTATATTTTTATTCAAGTTACATTAAGTGAGCAAGTTAAATTAAGACATATTTCTAAAACTTCTCTCTGTGCCTTACAAAGTTATATGGTTTGTTTGATATCTTTCCTTTCTCCTGTACCATAGATGTGAAGATGACTTGGATCATTTTTGTGTTGATGTCTCCTCATACGCATTGTAAAAACTAACAAAGGGTTCATAGCAGGTCTCCCATTCAAAGGACACCTTTGAAAAAAAATCTCCATGTTGGCTGAACATTTCAAAACCTGATCCCACACTTTAAAAAGTGGCTTTGGACAAAGGATGTAAGGATTAAAGCCAACAGAGCTGGAAGATACTAAACATAAAGAAAAATATAAATTCAGTCCATTTGGTTGTCTGCATTAGTAATAATACCAGTCCTTGAAGATTCTCAGAAGTGTGATTACCCTAAAAAAGAAGCTTCTATTTTTTCTACCTTATTCTCAGGATGTTAGAGAATGTCTAATTTTTAATGATACTATTTTGGAGTTTACTTTAGGGTTGAAAATAGCCGAAGGTGCTACCTGTTATATGTCATTCCATGCTTCTGGAGTCTCACTCAGGGTTATTAATAAAAATAGAAGAATAGAATAGAACTAAAAGGGACCTTGGAGGTTTTCTAGTCCAGCCCCCTGCTCAAGTAGGAGATCCTATACCATTTCAGATAAATGGTTCTTAAAAACTTCCAGTGATGAAGCACCCATAATTTCTGAAGGCAAGTTGTTCCATTGGTTAATTGTCCTCACCGTTAGGAAGTTTCTTCTTAACTCCAGGTTGTTTCTCTCTTTGATTAGTTTCCATCCATTGTTTCTTGTCTTGCAGTCTGGTGCTTTGGAAAATAAGTTGAACCCCTCTTCTTTGTGGCATCCCCTTAAATACTGGAATACTACTATCATGTTACCCTAAGTCCTTCTTTTCTATAGACTAGCCATACCCATTTCGTGCAACTGTTCTTCATATATTTTAGTTTCCAGACTTTTAATCATCCTAGTTGCTCTTATCTGCACTTTCTCCAGAGTCTCCACATCTTTTTTGTAATATGGTGACCAAAACTGGATGCAGTATTCCAGGTGTGGTCTTACTAAGGCTTTATAAAGCGGTACCCATGGTGGGATTCAAATATGTGAACAACCAGTTCTCTGTGTGGATGCTGCTTCAGGAAATCCATTCTGAGCCTGGGCAACAAAAAATTAGCTACTGGTTTTGCCAAACTGGTGCGAACTGGCTGAATCCCACCACTGAGCAGTACTAATACTTCATGTGATTTTGATTCCATGCCTCTGTTTATACAACCAAGGATTATATTAGCTTTTTTGGCCGCTGCCACACACTGCTGGCCCACCTGCTTTGTTGATGTAACTGAAGCATGAGAAATCAAGGATGGTACAGACCACTGGAAAGAAAATTGTACAACAAAAGGAAGGACTCTCATACATCCACATCTATGAGGAAGGGGACGAACTTCCCATTTAATCATGACCTCAGCACCTCACTGGTTCTTGGGTTAGGGGACCCTCCTATCTATGTCCATGTCTAGTCTAATGAAGAGAAGGACTAAGGGTGACATGATAGCAGTGTTCCAATATCTCAGGGGCTGCCACAAAGAAGAGGGAGTCAAACTGTTCTCCAAAGCACCTGAAGGCAGGACAAGGAGAGATCCACCCTAGAACTGAGAAGAAATTTTCTGACAGTTAGAAAAATTAATCAGTGGAACAACCTGCCTCCAAAAGCTGTGAATGCTCCAACACTGGAAGTTTTTAAGAAGAGACTGGACAGCCATTTGTCTGAAATGGTATAGAGTTTCCTGCCTGAGCAGGGGGTTGGACTAGATCAGGGCTTTTCAATCTTTTCACCCATTGTACCACTTTTAGGACATGGCAATATCTGAGTACCATCAGTCGCCTGGCAAGGTGTCAAAAACTTGATGACAAAAAAAAAATGGCACTGAAAAAAGTGTCCCCCAAGCCACAGCGAGCAAGACACCTGCCTGCCCACCCAGCGGCGCTCTTCCTCCTGTCTGAGGTTTTCATTGTTGTGAGCATTTCTGTTGAGGAATGGCTATCACTTTTCTAGGATGGTCGCGTACCACCTGCCAGGTGCCAATGTACCACAGGTGGTACCCGTACCACTGGTTGAAAAGCCCTGGACTAGATGACCTCCATTGTTGTTGTTGTTGTTGTTGTTGTTGTTGTTGTTGTTGTTGTTGTTGTTATTATTATTATTATTATTATTATTATTATTATTATTATTATTCCCCCCTGGAAACCTACCTTGCCACCCACAGACCAAGTCCCAGGTCCAGTTTCAACCTCTAGTTCTACTTGTCCTTGCTGGCTCCTGGTCTTACCCTTTTGTTGCTACCCTTCCAGGCTTTGGAGCAGTACAGATAATCCTCAACTTAGGACCACAATCATGCCCAAAGTTTCTGTTGCTAAGCAAGACAGTTGTTAAGCGAGTTTTGCCCCATTTTACAACCTTTCTAGCCACAGTTGGTAAGTGAAACACAGCAGTAGTTAAGTTAGTATAACATGGCTGTCAAGTGAATCCAACTTCCCCATTGACTTTGCTGGTCAGAAGGTCGCAAAAGAGAATCACATGACCCCAGGACACTGGAACCGTCAGAAATACATGCCAGTTGCCAAGCTCCTGGATTTTGATCACGTGATCATGGGGATGCTGTAAGAGTTGTAAGTGTGAAAAATGGTCCTAAGTCACTTTGTAACTTCAAATGGTCACTAAATGAACTGTTGTAAGTCGAGGACTACCTGTATTAGCTTCTGCCTGCATATCTTAAAGTTTGCAAGGTTGGGAAACACAGCTGCAATGTACAGTAAGTTAACCCCACCACCTCTCCTCCTCCTCCTCCTCCTCCTCCTCCTCCTCCTCCTTCTTCTTCTTGGTTTGATCCAGTGGGTTTCTGTCTAGATTTTTAATAAGAAATCAAGCAGGAAATTGGCGAGTTCAAATCTCTCTGTGGACTATAATAGAGAATAGAGTGCAGTTATTCTGATCCGCACAACTCTGCTGAATTCCCCAAGTGCATTTTAGTAATTGTCAAGCACTAGAAGTCAGCTATGAATAGGAAGCTAAGATAGTAAGAAAGTTTGTTTCGAGTTAGTACTACTAGAATCATCAATCAATGTCTGACTCTAAAATGGGATGAAGTTAACCTTCATTAGTGTTGTGACACTATATATCTCTTCAAGCAAGAAAATAGTCACATTTGTGAAGACATCCCATTGATTCTCTGGGACTTACTTCAAAGTTTAAGACACCTTTAAGACTACCTGGTGGAACTAAATCACTTTAGTCCTAGAGAACCCCATGGAGTGTATTCCAGAAAAAGTTTGTATATGTTTGCAGGTTTAGAAATTAATCTGTCTGCGAAATAATACCCTGGGATATTGCTTTAGGAAGAGGCACTTTTATTTTGTGTGGTTTTGAAGGACTCACCCAAATATCCCTGTTAGGCAGGGAACAGGGTGTGGCAAGGCATGGACAAAGAAGCAAAAGCCAGATTCTCTAAGTCACGTGTTCAGGCCTGGACAAAGGTAGGTCCTTCTATAAGGCTGGGATAACCACAAACGTATTTTGAAGCAAGTATACTGTATATAGGTTCCTCAGTTTCACTTAGTTACATAGCAGGAAATATAGCTCATTATAGGGTTAGAACAACAGTCCTCAGCTGTTCTGGCTTGGTGGCCAGGTGGGGGGGGGAGAGGGGATAGTTCCCTGTGAGTGATAGGTGCACGTGAACAGATGCAGCTCCATTTGTACAAATGACGGTTGCATGCTGCTACTGCTCACACAACAGGAGCTTTGTGTGTATGTGCACGCACTTGCCTGCAGTTTGTGTGACCTAATTAATAATAACAATAACAATAACAATAGTAGTAGTAGTAGTAAAGTTGGAAGGGACCTTGGAGGTCATCGAGTCCAACCCCCTGCTCAGGCAGGAAACCCTATACCATTTCAGACAACTGGCTGTCCAGTCTCTTCTTAAAAACTTCCAGTGTTGGAGCATTCACCACTTCTGGAGGCAGGTTGTTCCACTGGTTATTTGTTCTAACTGTCAGGAAGTTTCTCCTCAGTTCTAGGTTGCTTCTCTCTTTGGTTAGTTTTCATCTGTTGCTTCTTGTCCTGCCTTCAGGCGCTTTGGAAAATAGCTTGACTCCCTCTTCTTTGTGGCAGCCCCTGAGATATTGGAACACTGCTATCATGTCCCCCCTCGTCCTTCTCTTCATTAAACTAGACATACCTAATTCCATCAACTCTTCTTTATATGTTTTAGCCTCCAGTCCCATAATCATCTTTGTTGCTCTTCTCTGTACTCTTTCTAGAGTGTCAGCATCTTTTTTACATCGTGGTGACCAATTCTGAACAGGCTGTGACCCGATAGTGGGCCATAGGCCAGGGGTTGGGGACCCCTGGTTTATTTTGGACCCCTACCAAAATATCTGTGCCCACATCAGTGGTGGGATTCAGCCAGTTCACACCAGTTCAGCAGAACCGGTAGCTAATTTTTTGTTGCCCAGAATGGACTTCCGAAGCGACATCCACACAGAGAACAGGTTATTCACATATTTGAATCCCACCACTGGCCCACATCCAGTATTTTGAGCAAGCTTTATTTTTAAGAACTGCTGCTGTCATCCTGGCCCACACTAGGGGCATGTTCATTTATTTCATTTTGTTTATTCACTTTATTTCAGCCATTTCAAGTTAAGAACCTTCATTATCAGAATCCTGATCAACCTCCTCACTCATGTGTATTCCTTCTATTCCCCAGATGTTTGGTCTCTAAATCACTGATTCCATTCTGGCTTTGCAGCAAGATTGGAAAAGTTACCGCCTGCCCAGAAAATAATATTATCACTTTCTAAGCTGCGACTGCTTGTTTGGGGCTAAAAATAGTGCTTGCAGCGAGAAAGGATGGACTGGGGTAGCTTCTTCTCCTGCTGTGAGCACTGAGTAGAAAGCTTCTACCTCCATACACAGTCATTCCATTTAAAAATAATAATAAAAAAACTTTACCAGGCCTCCAGGATACAAATCCTGCTTTTGGAGCTGAAAATGAATACAGGTTATCCTTGACATACGGCCACAATTGAGCCGAAAATTTCCATTGCTAAGCAACATAGTGTTGAAGGAAAAGTCTTCATCATGGGTCAGTCCAAGCCGGGGATAAACAAACATGGCGACTGCTTTAGAAAGAAGGTTGCGGTTTATTGAAGAGGAGAGCCAGACAGAAAGATGGCTCTGGAAAAAAAGAGAATGAGCACATGTAGGGAGTGGGGTTTTATACCCTCTGGAGCCTTTTGTTTGGAGTTGTTCCTGTGGCATGAACTTTGACCTGAATCTGAGTGTGGCTTTCTGGTATTCTGATAGTGGTGGGTTAATCCTACTATGTCCCAAGGGTCATATCCTGCTTCCCTGGGGCTGTGGCTGATGACTCTTAGATTTTTGGTGTTGATTCTAGGGATCTTTCTTCCTAATCCCAGTTTCCTGACTCCAGTCTTTCTGACAAGATTAACACATCTGTAATTCTGCAGACTTGATTTCTGCTTGGGACAGAGAAACTTGGGGGCAGGGTTGGTTTCTGCTTTTAAAATCCTTTAGGGCAGGGGTAGTCAACCTTGGCTCTTTTATGACTCATGGACTTCAACTCCTAGAATTCCTGAGCCAGCTGTGCTGGCTCAAGAATTCTGGGAGTTGAAGTCCACGAGTCATAAAAGAGCCAAGGTTGACTACCCCTGCTTTAGGGAAATATATTCTGCCCTTTTAATATTTCCTTCTCTGGGGTGGGGGCTGACTTCCCACAATAGTTATTGAGACTGGCCCCATTTTATGACTTTTCTTGATACAGTTGTTAAGCGAATCACTGCAATTGTGAAATTAGTCATACGGCTGTTAAGTAAAACTTGCTTCTCCACTGGCTTTGCTTGTCAGAAGATCGCAAAAGGGGATCACCTGACCCCAGGACTCTGCAACTGTCATAAATGTGAGTCATTTGCCAAGCATCTGAATTTTGATCATGTGACAATAAGTGGGGGAAAATGGTCATAAGTCACTTTTTTTTTCAGTGCCATTGTAACTTTGAACCATAACAAAATGAACTATTGTAAGTCAAGGACTATATGAATATCAACTGAAAACACGACATCTGTGATTAAAAGCATCAGCAAATGCCTCTTTTTTTTCTTAAAAGAAAATAAAAATATAAATTTGCCAATGGTGTAAGAGTCATTGTATTTATTAAATGTGTTTAATAAATAAAAGCAATCATTCAAAATACTACATAAAGGCAAATAGTTATTCTGCAAAGTGAGAAAGAAAAGCAATTTAGATTTATATCACTCTGCCAGTCTCTTATAAGGAAGGAGAGTAAAAATTTCTGCTAAGAGAATTCATCTCTTTCTTTAGTCTCTTCGTCTTTATTTTTCGTGGAAATCCATTTATCTACCTCCTGCAAGTTATACCATTTGCAGCCTTGGTCCAAGCCTCTTCCAGAATAATATTGTCAGCACGTTTGGCATCCATTGATTTCAGAGCTGCTAATAGAGCTTGTAAACGTGCTTATGTAGGTATACCTAAAATCATGTTCTGAGGTGCTGCAAAATTAAGAAGAAGAATATACAGTACACGTCGCCTGGTTATCCCAAATAAAGGGTCGATTCTCTGCAACCTGAGATCCAGGCAGAGGGGCTGCTTTCTAATGTACCATGTTACTCAGTATCATTACTGTGACATTGATTTACAATAACCCCATGAAAAATGAAATGGCCTAAATCAGGGGTAGGCAACCTCGGCTCTTTTATGACTCGTGGACTTCAACTCCCAGAATTCCTGAGCCAGCCATGCTGAGGGGAAAGGGAGAGGTTTCTATGCTTAGCCATTTTGTCTCAGGAATTCTGGGAGTTGAAGTCCACGAGTCATAAAGCGGCCTAGGCCCTAGGCCAGGGGTAGGCAACCTCGGCTCTTTTATGACTCGTGGACTTCAACTCCCAGAATTCCTGAGCCAGCCATGCTGAGGGGAAAGGGAGAGGTTTCCATGGTGAGCCGTGCTGGCTCAGGAATTCTGGAAGTTGAAGTCCACGAGTCATAAAAGAGCCAAGGTTGCCTACCCTTGACCTAAATAATGTGAAAATCTTGCTGATTCAGCCTCTGTACAGATTGCCAGCCTTGAAACATGACGACAGTGGTCCAAAGAGCTAGGGAATAAAACCATCTCACTTTCAATTACAAGATTTTGAAACAAAACAGGTACACACCATTTTTTAAAAATACTTTGCAGTTACTAAATTGAGTCTGGAATAATGGTAGTAAGTCATGCTCGTCATTAAGTGGGTCAGCCCACATCTGATTTTACAAACTTTTTGCAGTGGTTGTTTAATAAATGTCATGGTCATTAAGTGAATTCAGTGGTTGTTATGTGAATCCATTATACCCAATGGACATTTTTTTGCAGGAAAAAGGGGAATAAATGCTGATTTCTCGTAGAAAAGGTAGCAAATTGGGTTACATGATTGCTGGATGCTGCAAACGGCCTCAAAACCAGACCAGTTGCAAAGCACCAAAAATGTGATCATCCTGTGATTGTGGGGGGAGGGGGGGCAGAATAACAGAATAACAGAGTTGGAAGGGACCTTGGAGGTCTTCTAGTCCCTCTGCTCAAGCAGGAAACTCTATACCATTTCAGACAAATTGTTGTCCAATCTCTTCTTTAAAACTTTCAGTGTTGGAGCATTCACAACTTCTGGAGGCAGGTTGTTCCACTGATCAATTGTTCTAACTGTCAGAAAATTTCTCCTTAGTTCTAGATTGCTTCTCTCTTTGGTTAATTTCCATCCATTGCTTCTTATCCTGCC
>NW_015391555.1:0-6251 GCF_001527695.2 Protobothrops mucrosquamatus
GAAAGAGGAAGGAGACGGAAAGCGAAAATGAAAGAGGGAAACTGAGGCATTTTCAGAGTTGAATCCAGAGAAGCCACCAAAAGTATAAGAAAAAAGACGCTTTTTGGCAAAAGTGTTTTTGAAACGTCAGTTTTTATTCTGAATCTCCATTTTTTTAAGAGGAGGGGAGAGTTGAGCTGGATTCCTTCTTGGGGGAGACTCTGAATTTGGGGAGGAGACCCAGAACCCCCCACCCCACATTCCCCCATTGCTGGGGGGAACTGAGGGAGAAGGATGTTGGGTGGGGTCTGAATTGCTCCCCTAAATTGGCTCCCCAAAACTATCCCTTTAGCGAAGGGGGCTGGAGCCCCTTCTTTTGAGAGGGTCTTGGGGGGCTGCAGGGGGGTCTATTTGGGCGGGGGGTGGTGGAAAGAGGCCTCGAAAAGCATCCAAAGACAGCTTGTGGGTTGTGAAGATGGGGGCGAGGGGGGGAAGAGGAAAAGGGAAGGCGAGGCTTGAAGGGCAGGGAGAGCCCAGGAGCATGGGTGTGGGTATCCTTATTGTGACCCCCGCTCCTTATGCCCCCGAAAGGGAGAGGAAGAAAGAAGTACGGATATTCATTCCATTCCAGCCCAGAGGGGGTCTCTTCCCTCCCCCCATATTTCCTGCCACTTTGGGGGGAAAAGAGGCCCCACCGGGATCTAACATTCCCAACAGTGTTAGGCCGAGTGCTGGACCAGCTGAACTTCTGCCTGCTTGTTTCCACCCTGGGAAGATGGGGGGGGTCCCTCAGGAAGCTACCCCTCTCCCTTATTTTTTCCCCTCCCACGACCCCTACTAAGGGGGAATCCCACTGGGACCGACGGTTCCCCACCTATCCTCCAGGGGGCGTCTTCCGGTAGCCTCTTGCGGTAGGTTTTCCTCCCCTCCTCTGACAAGCCTGTGTCCCTCCTCTAGGAGAGGCTGGGAACCATGGGCCCTGGAGTCCCTCCTAACGCCCTTCCTCCTCCTCCTCCTCCTCCCCCCCGCAGCCCATTTCCTGCTCCAGTGGAAGTCCGAGTGCCATTTCTTCAACGGGACGCAGCGGGTGCGGTTCCTGGACAGGGAGATCTACGACCGGCAGGAGATCAACTACTTCGACAGCGACCTCGGGAAATATGTGGCCGTCACTCCATTGGGGCAGCCCGATGTGGACATGTGGAACAGCGATAAGGTCTTCATGCAGTACCAGAAGGCCGCTGTGGATTACTTCTGCCGACGCGCCTACGAGGTTCTCCAAAGCGGTTTCATGATTGGCTGGAGAGGTGAGTGGGGGAGGGGGAGTTCCATGGGGGGGAATGCAGGGACCCCCCCCTTTTAATTTCATTTCTTAGGACTCTCCCTTATGTATTCTGTGCTCTCCGATCTACGAAATTTACTCATTGGTTATTGCTATTTATTGATACTCCTAAACCGCCCTCTTCCCTCCCTCAAAGCGGGGATCTGGATGGCATAGGATATAACATCACCCCTAGATAAAAATGTATAAAAAAGTAAGGTTAAAAAAATAAATTACCATTAAAAAGTTTGAAATTCTTCAATGATGACAATGACACATGCCAAAGGGAAGAAATAGATTCCTCTCCTTCCCATCGGTCCCACAATCTTCCTTCTCTTCCCAAGGTCCAAAGTTTCCCCTGCCCCCAAAAATTTCTTTCCAGAATATTATACCAAATATTATATTTTGGGAGGGGGAAGGAATCCTACAAGGTCTCTCTCTTGCCCAGTATATAGATATATTTCAATACAATCTATATGCTATATACTATTTCAATATAATATTTTATATTAATAAATCAATAGTGTTTCTTTCTTGATTTACTTATTTATTTCTTTACTGATTTACTTATCAATTTTTAAAACAGTCTCTTTGTCCCACATAGACACTTTGCATGGTATACACATAAAATATAAAAGCACCAAAATAGTCCATACAATTTAAGATTTAAAAAGCAGAAATGATTAAAATCCAGTGATAAAAATTCATGAAAGGGGGGGGCTTCAGGAGGCTGACCGGCCCCACGGCTGCCTCCTCTTCTGTGCCCCCCAAGCAAAGCCCCAGAGCCCCATTCTCACCCCTTTCCGGAAGGCCAGGAATGGGGGAGGGGCTCCCTTCACCTCTGGGGCCTTTGGGATTTCAGGATAAAAAGTGAACTTCCAAAGGTCTGGAAAAGGGAATTAGGGAAGGCTCTTTCGTCTGCTGTGCCCTATCCCTCTTTTAGTTCTTTTTATTCTTTATTCAGAGTCATTTGTTCATCCAATTTTGGGGGTCTGGGAGAAAAGCCCCCCTGGAAACCCCCTTTTTGGTCACAGACTCAGCTCCACCTGCAGCCAAATCGCTTCCCTCTTCCTATCTGGGAAGGTTCCTCATTTGGGGGCAGAGATTCAAAAAACACCACAAGCATTAAAACTGAATTTCGGGCATTCATTCAGCCCTGAAGCCTCGGATTGTTTAGTTCCCTGTTCCAGATTCCTGGCAAATTGCCTACGTTTGTTGTTTTACTTTTATTTGTTTATATTAAAAAACCTTATTTATTTTTATCAACTGATAAGGTTTCATTGTGCAAAACAAGTGTTTCATCTGCGGTTGTTGCCATTTGTTGTTGCCAGGGTCTCCCAAAATGATATCCTACCAAAGAATTAAATAAGATCTTTCTTCCACAAGAGAAAAAACCGCCAGATCCCAAGAGAAAAAGGCATTTTATGGGGAGAGGCTGGGCATCTGCTCCTTCCGGAAATTATGGAATATTTAAGGGGAACCAACACAGATTTTGTTCTCCGCATATTCAGTCTGGAATTCCTTTTTACTCCTAAATTCTTCCCTGCAAACCTAGGAGGATAATTAACTGTTCATAAAAAAATCCCGACCAGATCCCAGGATTAAATTACAAATAACCAAACCTTTAAAAATTGCATGTTCTTAAACGTTATATAATGAGCTCTTCATCAGAGAATCCGTCAACGGAGAGAAACGTTGTTAGCAAAAGTTCTCTGAGCTGGAGTGGATCTATGAAGGATCCTCTTGGGGGGGGCTCACTCAGCCCTCCCCCCATTAATCCATCCAAGAGTTGTGCGATTTGCTGGAGGAGGAGATCAAGAGGGATCCTTTCCAAGGCTCTTCTGTGATCCTGGGATCTGCCTGATCTCCTCAGCTACCTTCCCTTTCCCCAAGATCCCCCCCCCCCAGATCCTTTCTGCCCTCCCTGTCCGGAATGGGGCAACTCACTGCAGGACAATTCAACAATTTTATTCAATTATTTAAAATAATTTTAAAAATGTTTTTTTTTAAATTTTTGTCCTTCACATTTCATTTCTGTCCTCCCTCGGCCTCCTTCCTTTCCTGATTCTCTTTCTCCATTTCTCCCATATTATGCAAGTTGTCCTAGACCCCTCCCTGCCCCCCCATCCCAGGTAGGAGGGTCGGACCCCTCCCCACCTCCTTCCTGGGGGGGGAAATGGGGCTGGGAGGGAGGCCGGACGGCTGCAGGGAGAGGTTGGGGGGGGAACCTGGGCAGAAAAAAACCAAAGGTTCAAGTACAGATTAGGTGAAATCTGGCTCAAAATCAGGGGGTCCTAATGGGGAGCCTCACACTGGAGGTAGTTGTTGAATTCAGAGGCAATCCTCCCTCCCCCCTCACATGTCCTGTTCCTCCCCATCTTTTAAGTATAATTTTATCTTGACTGGGAATTCCATTTTGATTGCTATAAAAATATTTATCTGTTGGGATTTTAATGTTCTAATGTTGTAAGCCAGGGTTTTTCAACCTTTTCACCAACTGTACCACTTTTAGGATATATGGCAATATTCGAGTACCACCTAGCAAGGTGTCAAATACTTGATGACCAAAAAAAAAAACCTGTTTAAAGTTGCAATTCCACTGAAATGACTTATGGCCATTTTTCACACTTATGACCATTGCAGCAGGCCCAGGGTCATGTGATTTATATTTGGATGCTTGGCAACGGATTCATATTTATGATGGTCACAGTGTCCCAGGGTCATGTGATCCCCTTTTGCAACCTTTTGACAAGCAAAATCATTGGCAGGTGGCCAAGTGCTAAGGCGGGACTTCCTTCCCTCCCTCCCTCCTTTTCTGCCTCCCTCTTTCTCATTCCCATCTCTTTCTGAAGGAAGAATTTGAACCCCCCCAATATTTTCCCTCTTCTATATATTCATTGAACAAGGAAAAGCCTCCAGAGACTGAAAAGACAAGCCATTGAGGGAACTAGCTTAAGAAGGCGCATTCCCCTTTAAGAATTAGCTACTGGCTAGAAAGGAAAGTTAAGGAGCGCAGTGGGCACTTAAGGAAGAAAAATAAATGTAGAAAGTATGGCTGCTGGCTAAGGCAGCCTCCCCAAATGGCTCCATTCATAAGTACAGGCAAAATCCATTCAGGAGAAAAATACTTCAAAATCCCTTGAAGCAAAACTTACAGCTGACAATAGNGGTCCGGTGGCTGAAGAACGGGCGGCTGGAGGAGGAGGGCGTGGCCTTTGGGGAGGAGCTCCAGAATGGAGACTGGACCTACCAGCTCCAGGTGATTCTGGAGACCCAGCCCCAGCGGGGGGACGTCTACACCTGCCAGGTGGAGCACGCCAGCCTGGAGGCCCCCATCACCGTCCAATGGGGTGAGCCCCTCCCCTCCATCTCCTCCTGGTCTGGGGACCCCATCCTGCCCTGAGAAGGGGGGAGGGACCCTCCCTGTGGGGGGAGCTGGGATGGACCCTCCTGGGGGGGGAAGCTGGCCCTGATCTTCCTACTCAGGGGAGGCTCCTTCTCCTTCCCCAGAGCCCCGTTCCTCCAACTCTGCCAAGAGCAAACTCTGGACGGGGATCGTGGCAGCCGTGATCGGGGTGATCTTCTTTGCCATGGGGCTCTTCCTCTACCTGAAGAGCAAGACAGGTGAGTCTGGGGGGCTGGATATCAGATTGTGGGGAGGGGACCATCCAGGGGAGGCCTCTCAGCAACCTTAGCAGATGGCAAGGAGGCTCCCCTTGGAGATTTGCTTGGGAAATTCTGTTCTTTGAGAGTCTACTGTATAAGTGAGCATCCTGCAACCTATTATGGGCTGCCAATGGGTAGGTGGACATTCTGAGTCCTCCAGCCCATGAAGGGTCCTGATTGGCTCTTTTTCTCCTTTCAGCAATTCCCATCCAGCCTCCTGCAGGTGAGTTTCTCCTCAAGTGATAGATGTTTCTTTAACATTCGTTAATTGTTCCTTTTTTTTTAATGTGCCTGAACAATACCTCCTTGCTGTGGATAACACAATTTTTTGAAATTTTGGGCAGCTTTTCATTACAGAGACCTGAAAACAGTGCAATCAAAAACAAACACACAAACACAAACACTAAAATCTGGCCCAGGAGGTTTCCAGGTTTTGGGAAATTGCAAAAGAGAAGGGAAGTCTCCTTGTGAAAATTTCACACAATTTCTGGGAAAACAACACCCAGCTTTGCTACCACTCCCCATCCTGGCCCCATCTTGTTAATATGAAACATCTGGGGGGGGAAGCCTCCTTTCTTGATTAACCCCCCAGTTAAGTCAATTGGGAAAAATTCCATAAGCCTCTGGAGATGAATTGCTGGTCCTTTGCATCCTTTTCCCCTTTGAAAAAGGGGGGGACACTCCCTCACTTTGTTCCTACCTATCAACCAGCCCCCTGCAATGTGGGCCTTTCTGGGGGGGGGGGTTGAAAGAGAGGAATAATAAGTTATTTACACTGAAGGTTTCACTTTATTTTCTAACTTTCTTCCCCGTCTCTTTTTTTCTACAGCACTCATGAATTAAACCTGCTGTCCTTCCTGATTCCTGATGGGAAAGGAAGGGTTTTTTTTTCAGTAATTGATGAATTTCTGGCTTTTTCGCAACCTCTGAAAAATGGAGGGTCGAGATTTTAGATTGGGGGGGAGGAGGAGAATGGCAGCCTGGAGCTTCTCCTGCTGAGACCCCTCTGGCTTTCCTTTGAAGGCCTCTCTTTCTTGTGAAGAAGGGATGGAGACTATCTAGATCAGGGGTGGGCAAACTTTTTGACTTGAGGGCCGCAATGGGTTCATATATTGGACCCGGGGGCCGGACCAAGAGTAGATGGACGGTGTGTATGTGTGAATTAATTAAAAAACCAAAACAAAACATGAGATTTCAGTGTCACAATTACATAAGTGTTTGCACTTATCCATAGCAACTTTGATTTATTTAACTATTTTTCTGCATTCTCAGGACACATAGAATCATA
>NW_015391555.1:10007-11329 GCF_001527695.2 Protobothrops mucrosquamatus
TTTTCCTGCCTAGGAAAAAATGTCTCTTTTTGTTTACCATACGACCTCCCTAACTCTGATTTACATTGTTGTTTTTTTTAAATCCCATGTGCTTCCCATTCTTTGTGCCAGTTTGAAAATATGCTTTTTAAATTGGGAATTAACTAATTTGATTATTTCACTCATTTTGATCAGTGTGCCACAAGGAGAACTTATTTTGAAAGATGAAATCAAACACTTTATAAGAAGGGTAAAGAAGAAGCAGCTCCTTCTTTTGAGTCTTCTTATAGATACGCTATTTTCCCTCTTCAGCAAAGGTTTTTTCGGATGATCTAGAGAGGAAAGGCTCCCTGTCAGCAGGTGAAAATCCCTGGCTCACCTGGGCTGATCTCAGCAACTATGCAAGGCCAGTCCAGGCTAGTCCTGGGATGAAGCGGTCTCTGGAAATCCCAGGATCCCCCCCTCTCTCTCTTTCCTTCCCTTCCTCTTTCCCTCTTTCTCTCCCTCCCTCCCACTCTCTCCCTCTCATCTCTATCATCTCTTTATGTCTCTTTATGTCCCTCTCTCTCTCTTTCTCTCTCTCTCTTATCTATCTATCTATCTATCTATCTATCTATCCATCTTGTCTATCTATCCGTCTGTCTATCCGTCTATCCGTCTATCCGTCTGTCCGTCTGTCCGTCTGTCCGTCTGTCTGTCTGTCTGTCTGTCTGTCTGTCTATCTATCTATCTATCTATCTATCTATCTATCTATCTATCTATCTATCTATCTCTCTATCTATCTATCTATCTATCTATCTATCTATCTATCTATCTAATCATCCAGCTATCAAATTCATATAACCACCCATCTCAGAACAAGTGACTGGGTTGGATACACAAAGCTAAACATAGGTATATACATGAAATTATTTAAAAAAAACATTAAAAACAATAAAAAATTAAAAAGAAGAAATATTAGGTGAATATTAGGTGAAGAGTCAGTTTTTTCAGGGCCCTTGTAACTTTGAACAGCCATGAAATGAACTCTTGCTAAGTCATCACCACCCCCAGCGCTTTCACTGGTGGGGAAAAGACTGGAGATCGCCTTTAACCAGGTAGTCTAATGATGGTTACCTGCCGTCAAGTTGGTGTCAACCTTTAACCCCCCCCCCACGGACAGACTTTCTCTGGGGAGACGCATTCCCCTCCCCACTCCTCCAGGTCCTCCCTCAGCATCTCCCTTCCCCCACTGCAGCTGAGCCCCTCCCCCTCCCTGCTTCTCATCCTTTTCCTCTTTCTCCTTCCCTCTTTCCCGGCATCAGAGCCCCCGCCCAACCTCCCCCTCCCCGAGAGAGCTGAGT
>NW_015391555.1:13110-28864 GCF_001527695.2 Protobothrops mucrosquamatus
GGAGCCCAGCGCTTCAGGGCGGGGGCGGGGGGGGGAGGAAGCGGGACTCAAGCGCCTCTTCGGAGGTTGTGCAAAGGAGTTGCTGTGTTTGCGTGTGTGTGTGTGTGTAGGGCTGGGAGTGGCAGGGAGAACTCGGAGAAAATCACAATATTTGGGGGGGGGGGGGGAAGCAGGAAAGGAGCCCAGAGGTTCTGCCCGGGTCAGGCGAGCGATGGACGCCCCTCCCCCCCCAGAGGCTGCCTGGATCTGGGACAGACTTTGTGCGGGCTGTGTCCAGACACACAACTGGGGGGCAGATTCGGACTCTGCCGCCTCCTTCGGCTGCAGGGGGGGAAAACCGGCTCTGGCCTGCCGGGGCTGGTGCTGGGCCAGGGGGGAGTTTGACCCCTCCAGCCCCCCCATCCCTGGGAAGGATTCAGGCCCCCTCTGGACCCCCAGAGCTCTTTTGAGCAGAATCAGGAATGGAGGATCTGCCTGACCCGCCTTTGCGTAACTGACCACAACCCGAATCTCCACAGAAGACAAGAAAAAATGTTTTCTCTTGATGTAGTGAAACATAAGAAACAGAATGTCTGGTTTTTTGGATAGTTTGGGGGGGGGGGGAGAAGGTTTTCAGACTTTAATGATTAGGGCTGTAATCCTATATATTACGGTGCTAGGATGACTGAAGTCCACAGAATTTCCAGTAATATTCCAGGTTATAATTAGGTGTTATAAATTTATTTTATTTAATATACGGTGCATCCTTCCATCCTTCTTAAAATAATATTGAGATATTTTAGAAGGAAAAAAATCTGCTCAGATCCTCTTATACATCCTGTCCATGGATATGCAATTTTTTTCTTTTTCTTTTTCTTTCAGGGCTGATTTCTCTCCCCATAAAATCCCCCCCCCCCCCCAACCCTTCTCTCTCCCCCCTTTCTCCGCTTCTCGCTCTGCGCCGGACAGCCTCTTCCATCGGGTGAAGTCGAGAGAAACTCTGCCCGGAGACCGATGACGCCACAGAAGGGAGAATTCCCATTGGTTCTTCCGGATCTCTGGGCATTCCCAAGACTGACTTTGAGAGAGAAAAAATGCTCTCCCCCCCCCCAATCCAGGCCCACCAATTCCGCCTCTGGGGCTGGGAGCATCCGTGGGCTCTGCTGGGCTCCCCCTGCTTTTCCTGGTGGGGGCGCTGGCCTGATCCCTGGGAGGGAGGGGGCCAAGGAACCCCCCGGTAAGGAGGTGGGAGGGCAGGGGGAGACTGGGAGGGACCCCCGATGCTTGTGGGGAAGGAGCACAAAGGGGGTAGGACCCCCAAGAGAGGCTTTGGGAAAGGGGAAATTCCCCCCCCTCCCCGGGAAGAGGGGAGGATGGTGAGAGGATCCAGCTGGACCAGGAGGGATCCCTAAAGACTCTGTCCTTCCTAGTTTAGCTGAGGGTTTCCCGCAGCTTCCCTTCGGATTGGGGGGTTTGTGTGTGACCCCCAAATCCTGGCTGCCTGTGGGGCTGCTCCTCCCTTCTTGTCATCCAATGCAGCTACTGGGGGCTTCCTTTTTCCATATTGGAGGGGAGGAGCCCAGAGGAGCCCCTCAAGTTCGGCAGCTCCAGCCTGGGTTCCCCCTGGGCACTGTGGGAACTAAAAGGGCATCTAGTCCACCCCTCCAGTCCAGGGGCACAAAGAATAGGATAGGATAGGATAGAATAGAATAGAATAGAATAGAATAGAATAGAATAGAATAGAATAGAATAGAATATAGAATATAGAATATAGAATATAGAATATAGAATATAGAATATAGAATAGAATAGAATAGAATAGAATAGAATAGAATAGAATAGAATAGAATAGAGCTGGAAGGGACCTTGGAGGTCTTCTAGTCCAGCCCCCTGCTCAAGCAGGAGAACCCATGGTACCATCTCAGACAAGTGACCGTCTAGTGGTCTAGTCTCTTCTTAAAAGTCTCCAGTGATGGAGCGCCCACGATTCTGGAGGCAGGTTGTTCCATTGGTTAATTGTCCTCACTGTTAGGAATTTCCTCCTTAATTCCAGGTTGCTTCTCTCTTTGATCAGTTTCCAACCATTGTTTCTCATCCTTCCCTCTGGTGCTTTGGAGAGTAACGTGACCCCCTCCTCTTCCTTGGGGCAGCCCCTCAAATTTTGGAATTCTGCTATCATGTCGCCCCTGTTTCTTCTTTTCTTTAAACTGGCCAGACCCAAGAAGGAGAGCTGTTTGAGAATCATGCGGGGGCGGGGCCCCAAAGGAAGTGCACACTCCCCTGCGGAGCTGTCATGAAATACCCCCCGCCCCGAAGCTTCAGTCCCCCCCCCAAGACTGAAAAGACCCCCCTCCCACTTTCTCCGCTTCCCTCTCTGCGCCGAACTATCTCCTCCATCGGGTGAAGTCGAGGGAGGCTCTGCCCGGAGACCGATGACGCTGCGGAAGGGAGAAATCCCATTGGTCCCTCCGCTTTCCTGGGCCCTCCCAGTTCCGAAGTTCGAGGGAAACGCCCCTTCCCCCCCAATCCAGACCCCCCGATTCCGCCTCTGGGGCTGGGAGCCTCCGCGTCTCTGTCTCTCGTCTCTCTGGGGGCGCTTGTGGGGCGGCCTCCATGGGCTCCGCTGGGCTCCCCCTGGTGCTGCTGCTGCTGGTGGCGGGGGCGCTGGCCCGGATCCCCGGAAGCGAAGGGGGGAAGGAGACCCCCGGTAAGGAGGGGGCTCGTCGAGGGAGGAGAGGGGCTGGGAGGGGCCGTCAGAGACCCTGGGGGTGGGTGGGAAGAAAGGGGCTGGGACCCCAGAAGTGGGGAAAGGGGTCAGCAAGAGAGACGGGAGGCTGCGGCAGCGTCGATCTCCGCGTGGTCTCCGCCCCTGCCTCGACTCATCCCCCCCCCGCAGGACGTAGAGGGAGCCCCCTCCCCTCTTCCCTGGTTGTGGCCGAGGTGAGGCGGGGGTCGCGGGAAGGCAGCCCAAGTGGGATACGAGGCAGATGGGCTCCTCTCTCGCCCCTCCCCCCCGTGGCTGGGTGGGAGGGGGACCTTGCGCACCCCGAATTAGCGCCCGAGCCCCGATGTTTCTTGCACTGAAAGAGGAAGGAGACGGAAAGCGAAAATGAAAGAGGGAAACTGAGGCATTTTCAGAGTTGAATCCAGAGAAGCCACCAAAAGTATAAGAAAAAAGACGCTTTTTGGCAAAAGTGTTTTTGAAACGTCAGTTTTTCTTCTGAATCTCCATTATTTTAAGAGGAGGGGAGAGTTGAGCTGGATTCCTTCTTGGGGGAGACTCTGAATATGGGGAGGAGACCCAGAACCCCCCCCTCCATATTCCCCCATTGCTGGGGGGAACTGAGGGAGAAGGATGTTGAGTGAGGTCTGAATTGCTCCCCTAAATTGGCTCCCCAAAACTATCCCTTTAGCGAAGGGGGCTGGAGCCCCTTCTTTTGAGAGGGTCTTGGAGGGCTGCAGGGGGGTCTATTTGGGCGGGGGAGTGGAAAGACGCCTCGAAAAGCATCCAAAGACAGCTTGTGGGTTGTGAAGATGGGGGCGAGGAGGGGAGAGGAAAAGGGAAGGCAGAGGCGTAGCGTGGGGGGTGCAGGGGGGGCCGGCCGCACCGGGCGCAACATCTGGGGGGGCGCGCTCGCACTCGCAGCTCTCTGCCCCTGCCTAAAGTGCAAGTTGGCTGACGGCTCCCTCGCCCGCCTTCCCCACCTCTCAGGCCGGTCTGCTGTGTCCTGGGCGCCTTTCAGCGCCTTCTGCTGCCTCCTGANCCCCAGTCATTCGCCAGAGTCCCAGTATGTCTTGCTGGGCATGGACCTTATAGGTTTATCTGGCTGGAAGAGGGGAGGTCCCGGGCCGGGCTCGCTTTCTGCCTCTCTCTCGCTCTAAGCGCGATTGCAAGCTCGCTGCCTGCCCAGGGAGGGGAGAGCTTAATAGGAGCGCGGGGGGGGGGGGCGCCGGGGCTGCTACTCTCTTCGTGGCAGCGGCATCGCCTTCCATGCTGGTCCCATCGCAAGCTAGACACGCCCCCGCAGGCTCCCGGGAAGGATGGGAAAAGGGGTGGGCAGTGCCGGTGTTGGGGTGGGGGAAGGGAGTGGGGGGAGGAAGAAGGGATCCGTGGGGATATGGAGTGTGGGAGAAAGAGTCGGAATCCAAGATGCTCAAATCTGGGTGGGCTCCCAGCAAACGCGCACCGAAGAAGTGAGGGGAGAAGGAAGAGAAACAGTGGGAGTGAGAAAGTGCTAAAATCCACGGGTTAGGGGGCACAAATTACTTGCCTTGCCCCGGGTGCTGACAACCCACGCTACGCCACTGCCCAGCTCTCGCCCCCCCCAGAGCCCTGGCACCTTTTGGAGGGGGGAGATGGACGTGAGGGGGAGATTGTCTGGTGGAGGGGGGAGCCGAGGGGATCAGGGCCCCGAAGAGGGGGGGATGGGGCACTGGGTGCGAATGGGGCAGGAGCCTCCCGGGCTTGTGAGGGGCTCAAACGGGCTCCGATCCTGGAGAAAGAGGCCCCGGATGAAGCCAGGAGAACCTCCAGCTCCAGCAGCTTCCCAGCCATGGAAGAGGCTCTCCAGGGGAAGCAGGACTTGGAGAGATTGAGGAGGAGGGGGGTCCTGACTCTTCCCCTCCCTGGGATCGGCCCACCCTCCTCCCGAACCGGTTCTGGCTTCAGACCTAAACTAGCCTGGATGGTAAATTCAGAATCAGGGGAGACCTCAATCCAGGGGGGAGAGGGAAGAAGGGAGGATCTCTGAGGGGGGGTAAGAAAGAGGAAGAAGAGGAAGGAAAGAGGAATTCCAGGATTTTTCCTACAATATAAATGTTATTCTTTTATAGCAAAGGGAAGGGAAGGGATTTGTAGGAAGAGTAATGGAGATGAAGCTGCTGTGGATTCAAAGCTGGGAGAGATTTGAGGTTCTGGACTGACAGGCAGGCCCAGAGTCCCTGGGGTCAGTCTAGATGGTCTCCCTCCCTCCCAAGAAAGGGAGGCCCTGAAAGGAAAGGAGGGGGGGTCTCAGCAGGAGAAGCTCCAGGCTGCCATTCTTCTCCATTTTTTCAGAGGAAAAGCCACAAATTCATCAGATACTAAAAAAAAAAAAAAGACTTGCTTTCCCATCAAGAAGCAGGAAGGATGGCAGGATTAATTCATGAGTGCTGTAGAAAAATGAGATGGGGAGAAAGTGAGAATACAAATGTAAATAACTTATTATTTCTCTTTTTCAGCCCCCCCCCAGACAAGCCTACATTGCAGGAGGTGTGATTGATAGGCAGGGACAGAATGAGGGAGAATCACCCCCCCTTTCAGGGAGGAAAAGGATGCAAAGGACCAGCGACCATGGGGGTGGCAGCATCACTTGTATCACTTGTATCACTTGGCCAGGAATTGTGAGAAATGTCACAAAGAGACTTCCCTTCCCTTTTGCAATTTCCCCAAACTTGGAAACATGGGCCAGATTTTAGTGTTTGTGTGTGTGTGTTTGTTTTTGATTGCAATACATTTGCAGGTCTCTGTAAGGAAAAGCTGCCCAAATTTTCAAAAAATTGTTGTATCCACAGCAAGGAGGTTTTGTTCAGGCATATTTTTTTTTAAAAGGAACAATTAACCAATGATAAATAAACATCTATCACTTGAGGAGAAACTCACCTCCAGGAGGCTGGATGGGAGTTGCTGGAAGGAGAAAAAGACCCAATCAGGACCCTTCATGGGCTGGAGGACTCAGAATGTCCACCTACCCATGGATAGCCCATAATAGGTTGCAGGATGCTCACTTATACAGTAGAATCTCAAAGAACAGAATTTCCCAAGCAAATTTCCAAGGGGAGCCTCCTTCCCATCTGCTAAGCTTGCTGAGAGGCCTCCCCTGGATGGTCCCCTCCCCACAATCTCTCATCCAGCCCCCCAGACTCACCTGTCTTGCTCTTCAGGTAGAGGGAGAGCCCCATGGCAAAGAAGATCACCCCAATCACGGCTGCCACGATCCCCGTCCAGAGTTTGCTCCTGGCCAAGTTGGAGGAACGGGGCTCTGGGGAAGGAGAAGGAGCCTCCCCTGAGTAGGAGGATCAGGGCCAGCTTCCCCCCCCAGCAGGATCCATCCCAGCTCCCCCCACAGGGAGGGTTTCTCCCCCCTTCTCAGGGCAGGATGGGGTCCCCAGACCAGGAGGGGAGGGAGGGGAGGGGCTCACCCCACTGGACAGTGATGGGGGCCTCCAGGCTGGTGTGCCCCACCTGGCAGGCGTAGACGTCCCCCCGCTGGGGCTGGGTCTCCAGCATCACCTGGAGCTGATTAGGTCCAGTCTCCGTTCTGGAGCTCCTCCCCAAAGGCCACGCCCTCCTCCTCTGGGCGCCCATTCTTCAGCCACCGGACCTCGATCTCCACGGGGTAGAAGCCCCTCGCGGTGCAGAGGAGGATGGTGTGGGGGGAAGCGGGTTCCAGCTTGGTGGGGGAGATGGAGACGGTGGGCTTGGCTGGAGGGGAGGAGGGGGAGGAGGAACACGGGGGAGACACAACAGGGAAATATTTCTATAGCAATAAAACTGGAATTCCCAATCAAGATAAAATTATAGTTAAAAGATGGGGAGGAGGGAACAGGATGCATGGAGGGGGAGGTGAGATTTCCTTTTAATTCAATACCCCCCCCCAGTGTGATTCTACCCCATGGGGCTCCAGCTCAACTAGAAGAGTCAGGAATCTTAATTTGTCTTCTGTAGTGTTGGCTGTTCCTGCCAGTTTGGTGTCATCTGTAAATTTCATGAATTTCCCCTTCAATTCCCTCCTCTGAGTCATTGATGAAGATATTGGAGAATTTACTAGGCCTCAGACGGAGCCTTATGCTTCCCCACTGCAGCTGCTACCTTCCCTCCATGCGGATGTGGGGCCATTGAGGGCTACTCACTGAGTAGGGATTCTCAGCCAGCTGCAGATCCATCTGGGAGTGATGCTGTCTATCCCACTTTTTTCTAGCTTATCAAGAAGTAAGTTGTGGTCTACTCTGTTGCATGCCTGGCTGAAATCTAAGTCTACTACTCTCAGGGCAAAGGAAACACTAGACCAGGATTCTGCGTGATTGGGGGTTTACATCTTAGTTTAAAGCTTGAGTGATGATTGTGAATTTTATGTGGTTTTTGGATTTAAACCTACAAATGAGGCTGAATAAAGAACAAAGAATAAAAAGAAGTAAAAGGTGAATGGAAAGGGCGCAGCAGATGAAAGAGCCTTCACTCATTCCCTTTTCCAGACTTTTGGAAGCTAATTTTTTATCCTGGGCACCAGAGGTGAAGGGAGCCCCTCCCCCCTCCTGGCCTTCCGGAAAGGGGTCAAAATGGGGCTCTGGGGCTTTGCTTGGGGGGCACAGAGGAGGAGGCACTCTGGGGCTGGTCAGCATCCTGACTCCCCCCCCTCTTTAATTAATCTTTACCACTGGATTTTAATCATTCTTGCCTACATACTGGGCAAGGGGGAGAGACCTAGCTGGATTCCTCCTGCTCTCACCCCCCCCTTGCAAAAAAATTATAATATTTGGATGGATTTTCTGGAGGAAAGCTTTTTTGCGCAGGAAAAACTTTGGACCTTGGGAAGAGAAGGAAGATTATGGGACTGATGGGAAGGAAGGGGATCTATTTCTTCCCTTTTGATGTTTAATTGTCTTTATTGTAGAATTTCAAACTTTTTAAGGGTAATTTAATTTTCAACCTTCTGTTTAATACATTTTTTTTATTTATGGGTTATAATTTATAATTCCCTTTTGGTGTTTAGTTGTCATTATGTCAAGCTTAAACAAGTCTTATTTTGGTGCAGCCCTTGTTATCTTGTGGCTTGCCAAGAGATGCCGGTGGGAGGGGGAATCAATCCGAGGTGTTTGGACCAGTTTAGTCTGGCAAGGAAGGTCCTGCTGGATTGTTCCTAGCAGAGGAAGGATTTCTCTCAGAACAATTATCCGGGCCTTAACTCTGTGTGTGTGTGTGTGTGTGTGTGTGTGTGTCTTGCTCTCTCAGAGGGAGGGGGACTTCCTATACTTTTAATCTGTCCTTCTGGCCCCAAAAGGCCAGAGCTGGTTTCCCACTCCTTCAGTGCCCGGATTCTCTGCCCAAGAAAGTTTTGCATTCCGGAGTGGAATCTCTCCAGTCTGCTTCCTTCCCTGGGATCTTTAGCGGGAACCAGGACACAGTGTTGTATAATTCCACGTTTTTTTTAACTGTGATTTAAATTTTAGCCTTATTTTTATTCAAGTGTTACATTCTATCCTACACCACCCAGAGCCCCTCTTTGGGGGAGGGAGGGGGGGCGGTTTAGAAGGATCCATCAATAGCGACAGATACAAATGAATAAATGTTGTGGATCTGAGAGGAGAGAATATATATATAAGGAGGGAATCTTTCTCCGGGAGAATCCTAATAAATGAAAGGAAGGGGGGGTCCCGGGATCCCCTCCTGAACTCCCCCTCCCCCACTCACCTCTCCGGCCCACCACAGAATTGCTCTGGGATATCTCGTAGTTGTGCCGGCAGACGGAATCCACGCAGGCCTTCAGGTACTGCAGGTAGGCCTTATCACTGTTCCACTTGTCCACATTGGGCTGCCCCAACGGAGTGACGGCCATGTATTTCCCAAGATCGCTGTCGAAGTAGTTGATCTTCTGCCGGTCGTAGATGTACCAGTCCAGGAATCGCACCCGCTGCGTCCCATTGAGGAAGCGGCACTCCACTTTCCACTGGACCAGGAAATGGGCTGCAGGGAGGAGGAGGAGGAGGAGGAGGAGGGCCATCAGGAGGGACTCCAGGGCCCATTGTTCCCAGCCACTAGCAAAGGAGGGGCCCATACACCAAGCAGGAGGAGGGGGAGGCCTTCCGTGAGAGACTGGCAGAAGGCGCCCCCTAGAAGAGACAGGGGGAACTCTCTCAGTGCCAGTGGGAGGAGGACTTGCTGGGGGGTGGTTTGGAGGGGGGAGGAAAGAGAGAGGGGGAGGGGAGGAACTTCCTGCGGGACCTCCATCCTCCCCGGGTGGAAAAAGGCAGGCAGAAACTCAACTAGTCTAGCAAATCTACTCTCTGTAGAGAACTTTGGATCTAAAGGGGGAGGAATTATTGGGGGAGGGGGCTGAAGAGATCTCCCGAAACTTTCTGGGGTGGAGGGAAAGTAATATCCATACCCTCCACTCTCTCTCTTCCTTTGTGGGAGGGGAATATGGGGAAGGGGGCACAATGAGGACATCATGAGTGACACTCCTGAGGGGTCCCAGCCCTTCAACCACCCACCTTCCCTAGGTCCCCCCAACTTATCTTTTACCCCCCAATCTTCAGCCCATCTTCCTGCCTTGGGATGATTTTCGAGATTCATAGTTGTGTCCTCTCCCCCTCCCCTGAAAGGCCCCCTGCAGCCCCCCCAAGAGCATCTCAAAGGGAGGGTCTCCAGCCCCCCTCACAATAGGGATTGTTCTGGGGACCCATAGGGGGGCAATTCAGAGCCCCCCCAATCCTCCTCTCTCACTTCTCCCCTCCCTCCAGGTCCCGATAGAGCAATGGGGGGATTATGGGGTGGGGGGTTTCTTGGCCTCCTCCCCAAATTCAGAGCCTCCCCGGGAAGGGACCGAAACTCAACTCTGGCCTGGCTTTGAAAGCCTCAAATTTGAGATTTGGGAAGAAAAAATGAAGTCTTTGAAGAAGCAAAAACACTTTGGCCAAAATGCAGCTTTTTCCTTGTGTGGATTCAGGTCTGAAAATGCCTCAGTTTCCCTCTTTCGCTTTCCGTCCCCTTTCTTTTTCCATGCAGCCGACTCCGACCCAGCCATTTTAAAGGGGGGGGGAGAGAGAGGGCCCCAGCTGCGACACCCCACCTGGACTACAATCGGGAAAGAGGGGGGTCCTCTCCGCCGTCCTGGGGGGGAACCGGGGAGGGAAGGGGGAGGAGACCACGCAGAGATCGAGGCTGTTGCCGGTTCCCGTCACTCTTACCGTCTGAAGAGCTAGCAGCTTTCTTCCCCTTCTCTCTCCACGAGTATCGGGGGTGCTTCCCAGCTCCCTCCTCCCCCACAAACCTGCCCCCGCCCAGCCCCCTCCTTACCGGGGGTCTCCTTGCCCCCTTCGCTTCCGGGGATCCGGGCCAGCGCCCCCACCACCAGCAGCAGCAGCATCAGGGGGAGCCGCCCCACCAGCGCACCCAGAGAGAGGGGAGAGAGACGCGGAGGCTCCCAGCCCCAGAGGCGGAATCGGAGGGTCTGGATGGGGATGGAGGGGGCGTTCTCCTCGCACGACGGAATTGGGAGGGCCCAGAAAAGCGGAGGGACCAATGGGAATCCTCCCTTCTGCACCGTCATCAGTCTCCGGGCAGAGTCTTCGTGGATTTCACCCGATGGAGAAGATAATTCGGAGCAGAGAGAGAAGCGGAGAAAGTGGGAGGGGGATCCTTTCAGTCTTGGGCTGTAGCTTCGGGGGGGGGCTGTTTCATGCAAGCTCCAGAGGGGTGGGAGTGTGGATTGACTTTTGCGCCCCGCCGCATGATTCTCAACCAATCTTCCTTTCTCTGGGCACCTGGATTGGAGGAGTGGACTAGATGCCCTTTTAGTTCCCATAGTGCCCCCCCCAATATTTTGATTTTCTCTGAGTTTTCTTTGCCACTCCCAGTTCTACACAAACACACACACACACACACAAACACATCTAGCAACCCCTTTGTACAATTCCCCATACAGGCACTCTAGTTTCACTTCCCCCCACCCAGCTTGAAGTGTTGGGCTCCTCCGAAGCGGAACCGAGGAACTGGCCCTGATCCAGCAGGCAACAAGCCCGGATTCTTCCCCAGGGCAGCTCCAGGACTGTCCTGCTCCGCCCCATGGCTGAGTCTCCAGGTGGGGCAACCCCTCGGTCCTCTGTCCCCCTCACCGGAAGAGGCTGAGGGCGCCCTTCCCAACTCCCGGCCCCCCATTTCCCAGGGATCCCCCCAAATTCCTCTGAGTTCCAGGGTGGCCTTTCCATTTGCCTGCCCTCTCGGCTTCCTCCCCTTTCCCATTGCTCTGGGCGGGGTTTTTGTCCCAAGGACCCCCCTCTCTCTCTGCAGCACCCCTCTAGAGCCCCTTAGGAACCTGGTAGGGCAGCGGCCCCAAACCTTTGGGGCTTCAGGGACCCTTTCCGTGGGGAGAGGTGTTTCCATGCACCAGAGGAGGGGCCCCTGGGTTCCGGTGCTGCCTGCAATCCGCCGAGGGGTCTTCACTTGTTTGTGTGGCCCGGTTTCTGGCCATGCTGGGGCCTAGTGCTGGTCTAGGCTCCAGGATTTGGGGAGCCCTGCAGAAGGGAACCTCATACACCTCCCCCCCTCAGGGATTAAGAGATGCCAAAGGGGATCCGGTCCACGGATGGAGAGGCAGATCAGGCCTTCCTCCTGCACCCGAGGGAGACCCCAGGGCTGATCTGAAGCTAGGGGTCTCCTCAGGGATCCTCCACTACCCCCCCTATGGATGAGGACTAGAAGAGAAGGTTTTGTGGGGGCAGTGAAGGGGCTGGGCTGAAACCAGGAGTTCCCATCCTGCCTTAAGGCTGGAAGGCGGCCGAAGGATTTGGGGCCCTCATGATGCTCCCAGCCCCAAACCAGGTCACCATCTGAAGGATAAGGAGGATCTCACCACAGCAGAGCATCCAAAGAGCAGGGAAGAGTCTCTCTGCACATGCCCAGGGGCTTTCCAGGAATCGCTCGATGGGCCTCGTAAACCTTTGATGGGTTTCTCTGCTTTTGGGGCCCCATCCTGTGACCCACTCAGGAGGCCAGAGATCCCTGCTGAAACCAGGAGAACCTCCAGCTCCAGCAGCTTCCCAGGCATGGAATAGGCTCTCCAGGGGAAGCAGGAATGGAGGGTTTCCCAGGGGTCCCCTCCATCTGGCAGGGCTTGGAGAGATTGAGGAGGAGGGAGGCGTCCTGCCCCTTTCGCTCCCTGGGATCTGCCCACCCTCCTCCAGAACCGGTTCTGGCTTCGGGACTGTTTGGAACGTGGCTCAAGATGCCAAAACAAACAAACTCACTTGGAATTCCAGCAACAAAGTTTTATTTCAAAAGAAGCGTTTGCAAAGGCTTGGGTGAGCTGAAACACACGGAGGAGTCCAGCTACACCTTCAAGAGCTGTTTCACACATTTCTATATCCTACCCCCGACCCAAAATTCCCCCCTCCCCTATCGCACTCAACGCCCCTTCCCTAATCATCTGATAAACTATCTGGATCGCCTAAAACCACTGTCCCCCTCACCATGTTCCAGGAAGCCCCTTTGTGCACATCCTATCTATCACCATCTAATATTCTGTAAACAAAGCTCAATTCTTATAATGATCTCTAGTTTTTTGCGGTTATACCTTTGCTGCCTTAAGCGCTAAACTTTATCCTCAGTTTTTGTGTTTCCTCTACTTGCGATTTCAGTTAGCTAGCAACCTCTGCTTTTCTTATTTGTCTGAATTTATGACTTTCAGGTGGCTTCTTCTATCCACCTTTAGACTCATTAGAAATTTCTGATTACTAATCTACTCCTTTCAGGCCTAAACTAGGCGGGATGGTCAATCCGGAGGCAGCGGAGGCCTCAATCTGGGGAGGGGGAGGGGAGAAGGGGGGATTCTCCTGAGGGGAAGGAAAGAGGAGGAGGAGGAGGAAGGAAGGAGGAATTCCCGGGTTTTCCTACAATCTAAATTTTATTCTTTTATTGCAAAGGGGAAGGGATTTGGAGGAAAAGTGATGGAGATGAAGTTGCTGTGGGTTCAAAGCAGAGAGAGATTTGGGTGTGTGGAGTGACAGGCAGGCCCGGAGTCCCTGGGATCAGTTTAGATGGTCTCCATCCCTCCCTCCCAAGTAAGGGAGGCCCTGAAAGGAAAGCCAGAGGGGTCTCAGGAGGAGAAGCTCCAGGCTGCCAGTCTCCTCCTCTCCCCAATCTAAAATTTTGAGCCTCCATTTTTCAGAGGTTGCAAGAAAGACAGAAATTCATCAGCTACTAAAAAAAACAAAAAATCATCCTTTCCCATCAGGAATCAGGAAGGAGGGCAGGATTAATTCATGAGTGCTGAAGAAAAAGAGATGAGGAGGAAAATTAGAATATAAACCTTCAATGTAAATAACATATTATTCTTACAGCCCCCCCAGGAAGACCCACACTGCAGGAAGGTGGTTGATAGGCAGGGACAGAATGAGGGAGAATTGCTTCCCCTTTGAGGGAGGAAAAGGATGCAAAGGACCAGCGATTCATCTTCTGGAGCTGATGGAATTTTCTTTAATTGATTTAATTAGGGAGTTAATCAAGAGAGGTGGCCTCCCCCCCCCCCCGCAAACGTTTCATATTAACAAAGAAAATGGAGTCAGGATGGGGCATGGCAGCAAAGCTGGGTATCAGTTTGCCAGAAATTCTGTGAAATGTCACAAGGAGACTTCCCTTCCCTTTTGCAATTTCCCAAAACTTGGAGTCAGATTTTAGTGTTTATGTGTGTGTGTTTGTTTTTGATTGCAATACATTTTCAGGTCTCTGTAATGAAAAGCTGCCCAAAATTTCAAAAATCTCTTGTATCCACAGCAAGGAGGTTTTGTTCAGGCACATTTTTTTTTTAAAAAGGAACAATTAAGGAATGTTAAAGAAACATTTATAACTTGAGGAGAAACTCACCTGCAGGAGGCTGGATGGGAGTTGCTGGAAGGAGAAAAAGAGCCAATCAGAACCCTTCATGGGCTGGAGGACTCAGGGGGCCCCTCCCCATCGATAGCCCATAATAGGTTGCAGGATGCTCACTTATACAGTTGACTCTCAGAGAACAGAATTTCCCAAGCAAATTTCCCAGGGGAGCCTCCTTGCCATCTGCTAAGCTTGCTGAGAGGCCTCCCCTGGATGCTCCCCTCCCCACAATATCTTATCCAGCCCCCCAGACTCACCTGTCTTGCTCTTCAAGTAGAGGAAGAGCCCCATGGCAAAGAAGATCACCCCGATCACGGCTGCCACGATCCCCGTCCAGAGTTTGCTCCTGGTAGAGTTGGAGGAACGGGGCTCTGGGGAAGGAGAAGGAGCCCCCCTTGAGTAGGAGGATCAGGACCAGCTTCCCCCCCCCAGGAGGGTCCATCCCAGCTCCACCCCCCACAGGGAGGGTCTCTCCCCCCTTCTCAGGACAGGATGGGGTCCCCAGAGCAGGAGGGGAGGGAGAGGAGGGTCTCACCCCATTGGACGGTGATGGGGGCCTCCAGGCTGGCGTGCCCCACCTGGCAGGCGTAGACGTCCCCCCGCTGGGGCTGGGTCTCCAGCATCACCTGGAGCTGGTAGGTCCAGTCTCCATTCTGGAGCTCCTCCCCGAAGGCCACGCCCTCCTCCTCCGGCCGCCCGTTCTTCAGCCACCGGACCTCGATCTCCACGGGGTAGAAGCCCCTGGCGATGCAGAGGAGGATGGTGTTGGGGGCAGTGGGGTCCAGCTTGGTGGGGGAGATGGAGACGGTGGGCTTGGCTGGAGGGGAGGAGGGGGAGGAGCAGGGACACGGGGAAGACACAGGAGGGCCCAGAACCGGAGATGAAGTGGGTTAGTTCAGGCCAAGATCCCTTTTCAGTCCTGAAAATATTATTTAACTCATTTCCAAAGCAAATTGCAGCAAGAAATTAAAGGGGATCCTGAAAGAGGGGAAAACGTAAATCCTTCCTGGTTGGGATCAGTTTCCATCATCAAATTGCACAAATTTAACCGGAATAAATGCTGGAAACACCCCGAGACAGAAGGAATTTCCTGCCAGATATGGGGGAGCTGGAAAGAGACCCAGAAGATGGGAAAGACACACAGAGCATGTTTCAGATAATTGTAAGGATCTAATTCAAAATAAAATCACAATTTTAAAAATTAGGCATAATACCAGAACATTTATTTATTTATTAAATTTATTTGCCACCATCTCGTGATAAAATGACTCTAGGCAACTTACAGCATTAAAGCCTTAAAATCCTAACAGATAAATATTTCTATAGCAATCAAAATGGAATTCACAGTCAAGATAAAATTATACTTAAAAGATGGGGAGGAACAGGACGTGGGAGGGGGGAGGGGGGATTGCCTCTGAATTCAACAACGACCTCCAGTGTGAGGCTCCCCATGAGGACCCCCTGATTTTGAGCCAGATTTCACCTAATCTGTACTTGAAACTTTGGTTTTTCCTGCCTAAGTGTAAGACTTTGCTTTTCTCCACACTGAAACTCATTTTGTTGGATAGGATCCCTTTTTCAAATCTGTCCAGGTCTTTTTGGGTCCTGCTTTTTCTGGGCAGGGGAAACTTTGGACTTTGGGAAGAGAAGGAAGATCGTGGGACTGATGGGAAGGAGAGGAATCTATTTCTTCCCTTTGACATGTTTCATTGTCATCATTGTAGAATTTCAAACTGTTTAAGGGTAATTTAATTTTTAACCTTATTTATTATACATTTTTATTTAGGGGTAATGTTATCTCCTACGCCATCCAGATCCCCACTTTGAGGGAGGGAGGGGGGCGGTTTAGGAGTATCAACAAATATCAATAAATACCAATGAATAAATTTCATAGATCGGAGAGCACAGAATACATCTTTCTCCGGGAGAGTCCTAATAAATGAAATGAAAAGGGGGGGGGGGTGTCCCGCATTTCCTCCCCCCCCATGGAACTCCCCCTCCCCCACTCACCTCTCCGGCCAACCACGGAATTGCTCTGGAAAACCCCGTAGTTGTATCGGCAGAAGGAATCCACTTCGCCCTTCCTATACTGCAGCTCGTGCTTATCCCGGTTGAAAGCCTCCGCATCCGCCTTCCCCAACGCCGTGACGG
>NW_015391556.1:0-2129 GCF_001527695.2 Protobothrops mucrosquamatus
CTCCTTCCCTCCTTCTTTCCCTTCCTGCCCCTCTCTCTCTTATCCTCCCTCCCTCCCTCTTCTCCTGCCTGCCGCTCTCTTTTTCTCCCTCCCTCTTTCTCTCCTTCCCTCCTTCTTTCCCTTCCTCCTGCTCTCTCTTATCCTCCCTTTCCCTCCTCCTCCTCCTGCCTGCCCCTCTCTTTTTCTCCCTCCCTCTCTCCTTTCCTTCTTTCCTCCTTCTTTCCCTTCCTGCCCCTCTCTCTCTTATCCTCCCTCCCTCCCTCCCTCTTCTCCTGCCTGCCGCTCTCTTTTTCTCCCTCCCTCTTTCTCTCCTTCCTCCCCTCCAGACCGGCCTGGCCTCGCCCTCCCTCCCTCCCTCCCTCCTCCTCCTCCTCCGAGGGGAGCCTCTGCCCGCCCCCTTAATTGGAGCCAGAGCCCGAGGCGGATCCGGCTCCAGAAGGGCCGGGCTCAGCGATCCGAGCGAGGCGGGAGCGGCGGGGCCAGGAGGCGGGCGCGGGCGAGAAGAAACTCTTCCAGCCGCCGCAGCAGCAGCAGCAGCAGAGACTCCGCCGCGCTCCTTCGGCTCTGCCGTCCTGCCTGCCTGCCGTCCTTGCCCGCCTTCGAGGCCGAGCGACCGCGCGATGTGGCCGGCGCCGCCCGCCCTCCTCCGCCTGCTGCTGCCGCTCGCCTGGGCCTCCTGCGCCCTGCCCGCCGCCGCCCCCCCGCAGTTCAGCCCCGAGGTGAGTGGCGGGCGGCCCCGCTCCGGCCGCCCTGCCCGACGCCGCTCCGGCCACCGCCAGCCCCGCCGGCCCGGAGGGCGATGGGTTGGAGGGAAGGAGGGAGGGAGGGAGGGAGGGGCGGCGGGGAGGCGGTCGTCCTCAAGTGGGGTCGCTGCGGGCGTTTTCTGGGCTGCCGTCTTGGGCTGCCGTCCTGGGGCTGCCGTCCCTTTCTCTCCTGGCCTCGCACGTCTCTCTCTCTCTCTCTCTCCCGGGGCTCCCCCGATTTGGTTTGAGGGAGTTTGATCGGCTCCCGCAACTCCCTTCCTCCTTTCCTTTCCTCGGTCTCCCTTCCCTTCCTCTGATCTTCTTCTTTCTTTTCCTTTCTTCTTTTTTTTCTATCTTCCCTTCTATCTTTCTTTCTTTTTCTTTCTTTTTGATCTTCCCTTCCCTTCCCTTCTAGCTTTCTTTTTCCTTTCTTCTTTTTTTCTATCTTCCCTTCTATCTTTCTTTCTTTTTCTTTCTTTTTGATCTTCCCTTCCCTTCCCTTCTAGCTTTCTTTTTCCTTTCTTCTTTTTTTCTTTCTTCCCTTCTTTCTTTCTTTCTTTTTCTTTCTTTTTGATCTTCCCTTCCATCTTCCTTTCTTTTCCTTTCTTTTTGATCTTCCCTTCCCTTCTAGCTTTCTTTTTCCTTTCTTCTTTTCTATCTTCCCTTCCCTTCTAGCTTTCTTTTTCCTTTCTTCTTTTCTGCCTTCCCTTCTATCTTCCTTTCTTTTTCTTTCTTTCTGACCTTCCCTTCCCTTCTATCTTCCTTTCTTTTCCTTTCTTCTTTTCTATCTTCCTTTCTTTTCTTCTTTCCTATCTTCCCTTCCCTTCTATTTTCCTTTCTTTTCCTTTCTTCTTTTCTATCTTCCTTTCTTTTCTTCTTTCCTATCTTCCCTTCCCTTCTATTTTCCTTTCTTTTCCTTTCTTCTTTTCTATCTTCCTTTCCTTTCTTCTTTCCTATCTTCCCTTCCCTTCTATTTTCCTTTCTTTTCCTTTCTTCTTTTCTATCTTCCGTTCCTTTCTTCATTTATAACTCCTTTCTTCTTTCCTAGCTTCCCTTCCCTTCTATCTTCCCTTCCTTTCTTCCTTTCTAACTTCCTTTCCTTTCTTCTTTCCTAGCTTCCCTTCTATCTTCCTTTCTTTTCCTTTCTTCTTTTCTATCTTCCTTTCTTCATTTATAGCTTCCTTTCCTTTCTTGTTTTCTCTCTTCCCTTCTCTTCCCTTCCCTTTTATTTTCCTTTCTTCTTTTTTGTATCTTTTTTTCTTCTTTTCTATCTTCCCTTCCGTCTTCCTTTCTTTTCCTCTCTTCTTTTCTAATTTCCTTTCTTCTTTTCTATCTTCCTGTCCTTTCCTCTCCTCTGATTTCTCCCCCCCCCCGCTTTCCGTAAGC
>NW_015391556.1:3936-7797 GCF_001527695.2 Protobothrops mucrosquamatus
TCCTTCCTTCCTTCCTTCCTTCCTTTTTTCTTTCTCCTCCTCTCTTCCTTTCTCTTTCCCTTCTCTTTCTTTCCCTTCCTTCTTTCTTTCTTTATCTCTTTCTTTCTCCCTTTTTCCTTTCTTTCTTTCTCTTTCTTTCTCCCTTTCTCTCTCTCTCTCCCTTTTTCCTTCCTTCCTTCCTTCCTTCCTTCCTTCCTTCCTTCCTTCCTTCCTTCCTTCTTTCTCCTCCTCTCTTCCTTTCTCTTTCCCTTCTTTCCCTTCTCTTTCTTTCCCTTCCTTCCTCTTTCTTTCTTTCTTTCTTTCTTATCTCTTTCTCTTTCTTCCTTTTTTCTTTCTATCTTTCTTTATCTCTTTCTTTCTCCCTTTTTTCTTTCTATCTTTCTTTCTCCCTTTTTTCTTTTTCTTTCTTTCTTTCTTTCTTTTCCTCTCTTCCTTTCTCTTTCCCTTCTTTCCTTTCCCTTCTCTTTCTTTTTCTTCCTTCCTTCCTTCCTTCCTTCCTTCCTTCCTTCCTTCCTTCCTTCCTCTTTCTTTCTTTCTTTCTTTCTCTTTCTTTCTTTCTTTCTTTCTTTTTTCTTTCTTTTCCTCTCTTCCTTCCTTTCTCTTTCCCTTCTCCTCCCTTCCCCACTCACAAGATAGCAACACATCGATGTGAGTCTCTCTCTCCTTGTAATTCGAGGGAAAAATACCCATTGTAAGGAAAAGAAAATGGGAAGGTGTACAGTAAACTGTTTAGCTTTCTAGTCAAGAGAATAAGAAATAATTTAGCCAATTTAAATCGCATCAAGGCTCCTCCTTCATCCACCTTATCCCCTTTTCCCATTGGTGTCCTCTAGCACTTTTTTTTTTAGCCCGAGTTGGGACTCATCCTACTAAGACATCAACCATTTTCTGTGAATTCGGTTTAGTGGCTTGTGTGAACTAGTCATTGTGGTTTGTCAGCTTCAGTTTATGGTGGAGAGGGACAACCAACCAGCTTTTTTTTAAAAATGTGATGGGAAGACATTGGGATTCCTTGTGTTATATGCCTTTTATTGGGGGGGGGGGGATATCTTTCCATTTAACAGTTTTAGAACTTAAACCAGAGGACTTTATCCTCTTGGGTGTCCATGTATTTATTAATTCGGCGATTTGTGCCTCAAAATGCCAGCAAGCAAGAGTCAAAAGCAATTCCCACAAGCAACAAATCTCTATGACACATGCCAAAGCCACAAAGTTGGGTCCAGGATGATGGTTTGGCATTATGTCTGAATATATCCAGGGTGACTTATTTAAAAAAAAAACACCAAGGTTAATGGATAAAGGCAGCGTGTGAGATCATCCTTTGCGGTCCTGACTGTAGGTTTTTACACTTTTCTTGCTTTTTCTGCATTGTATTTAATGTGTTGGAAGATTCTCAGAATCTCATTTGTGAGATGGACAGCTACAGATGGTAGAATCTCAGGGAACCTTGAAGATCTTATAGTCCACCCTATTCCCTCCCCCCCACTTGCCCGAATTTCAGAAGACCTTATTTTGTCTTGCTTGCCCAATCTTTTCTTGAAAACCTTCAGCTGGTCTAACAAATAAATCACTAAGTAAATAAGTAAACAGCTCATTCTGCTCCCTTAGCCATAAATATCCCTGTTTCCTTCCATCCTTGCCTCTTCTTCTGATCACGTTCCTTTTCGATTACACAATAGTTCCTTGAAAGACTGAAAAAGCTGTTTGGGTGCCTTCCTGCTGATTGTTGTTATTTTACATTTTTTTAAAAAAAAAAAAAAGGGGGGGGGCAGTGTGAAGCCTGCTATTGTCCACAATTTCTCTCTTCTCTTTATTTTTCCTCTTCCCATTCCAAATTTTCATTTTTGGCTATTGGGGGAAAAAAAGTTTGGTTGCAGTGTTGAAGCCGCAGTTTGAAAGAGTTAGAAAGTGGCCCAGTTCTGTCTGTCTGTCTACCTCCCTCCCTCTCCCCTCTCTCAATCTCTCTCTCTCTCTCAATCTCTCTCCTGTCTCTCAATCTCTCTCTCTCAATGTCTCTCTCAATCTCCCTCCCTCCCTCCTGCCCTCTCCTATCTCAATCTCTGTCTCTGTCTCTCTCTCTCTCTCAATCTCTCTATCTCCCTCCCTCCTTCCCTCCCTCTCAATCTCTCTCTCTCAATCTCTCTCCTGTCTCTCAATCTGTCTCTCTTTCTCAATCTCCCTCCCTCCCTCCTGCCCTCTCCTCTCTCAATCTCTGTCTCTCTATCTCCCTCCTTCCCTCTCTCTCCCTCCCTCTCAATCTCTCTCTCTCAATCTCTCCCTCCCCTCCCTCTCAATCTCTCCCTCCCTCTCCCCTCAATCTCTCTCAATCTCTGTCTCTCCCTCCCTCCATCTCTCTCTCTCTCTGTGCCTCTTTCTCCTTCCCTCCCTCCCTCCCTCTCTCAATCTCCCTCCCTCCCCTCTCTCAATCTCTCCCTTTCATTCTCTCTCCCTCCTGCTCTCTCTCTCAATCTCTCTCTCCCTCCTTCCCTCTCTCTCAATCTCTCTCTCTCGTTCCCTTCTTCCCTCCCTCTCTCTCTATCTCCTTCCCTCCCCTCTCTCAATCTCTCCCTTTCACTCTCTCTCTCCCTCCTGCTCTCTCACTCTCTCTCCCTCCTTCCCTCCCTCCCTCTCAATCTCTCTCGTTCCCTCCTTCCCTCCCTCTCTCCCTATCTCCTTCCCTCCCCTCTCTCAATCTCTCCCTTTCAATCTCTCTCTCTCTCCTGCTTTTTCTCCCTCCCCTCTCTCCCTCAATCTGTCTCTCTCAATCTGTATCGCTCTCTCTTGTCTCTCTCAATCTCTCTCTCTCCCTCCCTCCCTCCCTCTCTCTCAATCTCGCTCTCTTTTTAAAGGGAGAAAAGGCAGACAGACCACCCCCCTCCCTCCCCCCCCCCCGTCTTGGAGGAACAAAGACATGGGAAGCGAACCGGGGTGGGTGGGTGGCTGTCTTGGCGGAGATCAAAGGCGCCGTGAAATGTAGTTTGCCCCCTTATAGGAGCTGAGAGGACTCTGTTGAGAAGGAAACAACGGATGCAGCTTTAGGAATTCTTAGCGGGGTGCCTGGAGAGAGAGAGAAACAGCCAGGAAAAGGGCATTAGGGTTCGGATTATTTTGGGGAAAGGCTGGGGGGGGGGTGGTTAGGGGTGTTGCCAGTGAATTTTACAGCCGGAGGGGGGAGGAGAAAAGGAGAGGCCGGAAGTGGTCCCAAGCCTGGAGTGAAGCAGAAAGAAAGGAAGGAGGGGGGGCACATCCCACGGAAAGGAAAAAAAGGGGGCTTGGGGTGGTGACCTCCGCCAAAGCTGAGGAGGGAGAACGGCCACATGAGTCAACGCTCAGAGGATGCCAGGAACGAGGAATTCCGAAGAGCGGAGACAAAGCCGGGCCTTGTCCAGGGTCTCGGGAGGAGGGACTAGCGGCATGACACGACTTGGAAGGGGGCCTGGGAGATCTTCTAGTCCTAGCAACTAGCAGCTCGAGAGATGTTGGAGAATTTGCCCCCCGGAGAAGCTTCGAACACCGAATTTGGCGCCTCGTGGGCGAGAGGCCTCGTTGGCATTGTGTTACTTTCCCAGAGGATATTTTGGGGACTCCTGGGGGAATGACACACACACACGGCGGATCTTTTTTTAGGGTTTCCGCCAGGGACCCAGGTGGGTGGCTGGCTTGGGGGGGGTGGGCAGCAGAAGCTTTTTTAAAACCCAACGTTGGCGGGAAAGCTGGAGCACAAAACGGAAGAATGAGGTCATTGTCACAAACACACAGACACACAAACCCCGGGGGGTTGCTGAAATCCTGCAAATATCCTGGGCTGTTCGAATCCTTCCTTTCCTCTGGATTTCTGTGGCTGAGCAAGGACGGTGGTTA
>NW_015391556.1:10604-23104 GCF_001527695.2 Protobothrops mucrosquamatus
CAGTGGCAGTCTACCTCTGGTTTAGCGGGAGGAGAAAAAAAAGCAGTGCTTGGCTGCCCTGGATGGGCCCAGGTGGGCCTGTAGAAGGCTTTTTGACAGGGAAATACACAGATCCTTGGATCGGGAGAGATTAACTTTAATCCTCTGCCCGTCTGTTAATCCGTTGCTGTGGACTTCCTGGATTCCAGCCTCTGTCCGATAGACCCTTGGCGTCACCTCCATTACGCAAGGAGAGGCTAATTGTGAGCCAAGAGAGAAAAAGTCTTCGGCCTAAACTACAGATAGCCCTCACCTTACAACGGTCCGTTTAGTGACCGTTCAAAGTTACAACAGCACTGAAAAAATGTGACTTAGGACCATTTTTCCACAGGGGTGACCTTTGCAGCATCCCTCACGGGATTAAAATCCGGACGCTCGGCAACCGATTCACGTTTATGACCGTCGCTGTGTCCCGGGGTCATGCCACCTTCCGATAAGCAAAATCAATGGGGAAGCCAGGTTCGCTTAACAACCGGGTTACTAACTTATCAAATGCAGTGATTCGCTTAACAATCGTGGCAAAAAAGGTTGTGACATGGGGGAAACTCAATAACAGAAATTTTGGGCGGAATTGTGATCGTACGTCGAGGACTACTTGAGGCTTTCCCCAATCTCAGCCATTTTATGATGTGTGGACTTCAACTCCCAGAATCCCCCAGCCAGCATGGAATAGAATAGAATAGAATAGAATAGAATAGAATAGAATAGAATAGAGAAAATATGGCATGGCATGGCATGGCATGGCATGGCATAGAAGAGAAGAGAAGAGAAGAGAAGAGAAGAGAAGAGAAGAGAAGAGAAGAGAAGAGAAAATATGGCATGGAATGGAATGGAATAGAATAGAATAGAATAGAATAAGAAATAAGAATGGAATGGAATAGCATAGAATAGAATAACAGAATAGAATAGAATAGGAAATAAGAAATAAGAATGGAATGGAATGGAATGCAATAGAATAGAATAGAATAGAATAGAATAGAATAGAATAAGAAATTAGAATAGAATAGAATAGAGAAAATATGACATGGCATGGAATAGAATAGAATAGAATAGAATAGAATAATAGAATAGAATAGAATAGAATAGAATAAGAAATAAGAATGGAATGGAATAGCATAGAATAGAATAGAATAAGAAATAAGAATGGAATAGAATGGAATGCAATAGAATAGAATAGAATAACAGAATAACATAAAAGAATAGTACAGAACAGAACAGAATAGAACAGAATAGCAGATTAGAATACAATAGAATAGAAAACAGAACAGAATAGAACAGACCTGGAGTTTCGCCCTGGGCCCTCCCTCCCCAGAGTCACCCAGTTTGGAAAGGGTTGCCAGGAACGTGGGGTGAATCACCGTTGAGATTAAGAAAAGGGGGCAAAAAGAAGAAAGAATGACTTGGCTGTGTGTGTCTCTCTCTCTGTGTGTGTAATGATGCATCAGCAGCGATAGATAATCACGGGTGTGGATGGAAGGCAGCATTTTCCAAAGCCCGGTGGAGGGGCAAATGCGAAGAGGTGGCTGGATCAGACAGTGGATTACTGTAATCCCAGATGGACTATCCAGAAAGAAGCGTCTCTCCTGGCCTGTCTGCCTTGTCTCTATAATTTTCTTAAAAGTTTTTCAACAAGATGATAAAAACTAGGACAACCTAAAACCTAAAAAAAGAAATGAAGAAAGGAAAAAAAGAAAAAGAGGGTAAGAAAGGAAAGAAAGATGAAGAAAAGTAGAAAAGAAAGAGAAAAGTTACTCAGAGGTGGCTTCCAGGATTTTTCAAAGCACGTATAGATATATATTTAATCTCTCTCTGTCTAAAATTACAGCATAGGTGTAAGTCCTTGACTTACAAACACAACTGGACCACAATTTTCCGTTGCTAAGCGAGATGGCCGTTAAGTGGGTTTTGTCCCGTTTTACGACCTCTCTTGCCACTGTTCAGTGAACCACTACAGTTCTTACATTAGGAACACGGTTGTTAAGTGAATCTGGCTTCGCCATTGACTTGGCTTGTCAGAAGGTCGCAAAAAGAGATCGTGTGATCCCGGGACACTGCAACCGTCATAAGTACATGCCAGTTTCCAAGCATCTGAATCTGGATCCCGTGACCGTGGAAATCCTGAAATGAACATAAGCCTGAAAAACAGTCGGGTCACTTTTTTTTATCGGTGCTGTTGTACCTCTGAGTGGTCACTAAACGAATGTTGTAAGTCGAGAACGGCCTGTATTACACTTTTTTAAAAAAAATTCTCCTGTTTAATCAATCAACCCATCAATCACAGATTTATTCATTTTTATGGTTATGCAAAAATCCATTAGAGGCTTCCTTGGCACCAATAAATGCAGGTTTTGTCTTTTCTTTGATCAACAAAGTCAGTTTATCCATTTGGGAAAAAAAGAAATCTGTCAACTTCATCATCCAGCCCTCCATAGTGGATAGTGTCAGATCTTTTTATCTCTGTCCCTATAATAATCTCGCCCGGTAATTATCTATTGAAATAATCTTTTCTGCCTTTTTTCTACCTGTTTATCCATCAATCTTGAAAAGGAAAAGTTCTAGATTTTATTGAATATAGATCTTAAAAATCTTTTAAGAAGAGATTGGACAACCCAAATGGTTTCCTGCCTGAGTGGGGGGTTAGACTAGAAGATCTTCAAGGTTCCTTCCAACTCTGTTATTCCTCTTCCTATTCTATTCTATTCTATTCTATTCTATTCATTCCATCCCTATATTCTATTCTATTCTATTCTATTCTATTCTATTCTATTCTATTCCATCCCTATATTCTATTCTATTCTATTCTATTCTATTCTATTCTATTCTATTCTATTCTATTCTATTCCATTCCATTCCATTCCATTCCATTCCATTCCATTCCATTATTTCTTATTCTATTCTATTCTATTCTATTCTATTCTATTCTATTCTATTCTATTCTATGCTATTCTATGCTATTCATTCCATCCCTATATTCTATTCTATTCTATTCTATTCTATTCTATTCTATTCTATTCTATTCTATTCTATTCTATTCTATTCTATTCTATTCTATTCTATTCTATTCCATCCCTATATTCTATTCTATTCTATTCTATTCCATTCCATTCCATTCCATTCCATTCCATTCCATTATTTCTTATTCTATTCTATTCTATTCTATTCTATTCTATTCTATTCTATTCTATGCTATTCTATGCTATTCCTTGTTATTCTATTATATTCCATTCCATTCTTATTTCTTATTCTATTCTATTCTATTCTATTCTATTCCGTGCTATTCCGTGCTATTCCATGTTATTCTATTCTATTCTATTCTATTCTATTCTATTCTATTCTATTCTATTCTATTCTATTCTATGGAAAATCATCTCTATCAAAGTATGTATTTAGATCTTTTTTTTTTAGTCTTTTACATGTCCACCAAGCGTATCTGTCTGTCTTGAAGTGGTAGCATCCAGCTGGCCATACCTGAGCTTGGAGGTTAAGCACGGCCAGATCTGATTGTTATTTGGGTGGGAGACCACTCAGAGATCCAAGGATGGAGGCAAGACTCAGAAAACCAAAAGAAACATCCTGGACAATTGCTTCTGTGTGATTGCAAGGCAATGACATGGATAGAGCCACAAAATTATCAGGAGCTGAGCTGCAGTTGAAGGAGACTTTATATGCATATGTGATGGCGCTGCACAGATAGATACCAGTGTATATGTTGAAGTCTTCTGTGATCAGTTGCTTGCTTCATGGGAAGAGAGATTTTCTAAACTTTTGCATAACAGGGCAGGAAACCGAATTGGAGTTGTCGTTCTCAGATCCTGCCACAGACACACACACACACGTCACACCCTTAGCTCAATTCTGGAATTCACCCCTCTTCTGCTACGAAGTGTTTCTCAATCTCAGCAGCTTTGAGATGCGTCCCTCAGCCGGCACGCAAAATGCAACACCCTCCATATTTGGGTGCAGCCGTCAGTTTCCGTTCACTTTGCGAGGGTCAGGAAGTTGTGTGGCATCATTTTTGGACCTTCCCAAGGCAGAAAATAATTTTGCAGGACATTTGGGCTTAGCTGAGCAGTTTTTTTTTGTTTTTTTTTAAGCCTCTCTAACAAAATGAAATTCAGTGGTGAAAAAAGCAAGGTTCTACATTTAGGCAAGAAAAACCAAATGCTCAGGTATAGTATAGGGGGTACCTTGCTCAATAGTAACAACTGTGAGAGGGATCTTGGAGTCTTAGTGGACAATCACTTAGATATAGCCAGCCGTGTGTTGCAGCTGCCAAAAAAGCCAACACAGTGCTAGGCTGCATTAACAGAGGGACAGAATCAAGATCACATGAAGTATTTAATAGCACTTTACAAGGCCTTGGTAAGGCCACACTTGGAATACGGCGTCCAGTTTTGGTCATCATGATGTAAAAAAGATGCTGAGACTCTAGAAAGAGTGCAGAGAAGAGCAACAAAGATGATTAGGGGACTGGAGGCTAAAACATATAAGGAACGGTTGCAGGAATTGGGGATGTCTAGTTTAATGAAGAGAAGGACGAGGGGGGACATGATAGCAGTGTTCCAGTATCTCAGGGGCTGCCCCAAAGAAGAGGGAGTCAAGCTATTCTCCAAAGCGCCTGAAGGCACGACAAGAAGCAATGGATGGAAATTGATCAAGGAGAGAAGCAACCTAGAACTAAGGAGAAATTTCCTGACAGTGAGCACAATTAATCCGTGGAACAACCTGCCTCCAGACCCTGTGAATGCTCCAACACTGGAAGTTTTTAAGAAGAGACTGGACAGCCATTTGTCTGAAATGGTATAGGGCAGGGGTGTCAAGCTGCCAGTCACACTGAAACTGCGCCCACCCCATTGCCGGTAATGGGGGAAAAGTCACGATACGTCACGACACATCACATAATGTTGCGAGTTTGATACCTCTGGTATAAGGTTTGCTGCCTGAACAGGGGGTTGGACTAGATGACCTTCAAGGGTCCCTTCCAACTTTATTTTTTTTTTATTATTATTATTATTATTATTATTATTATTATTATTATTATTATTATTATTATTATTACTATTATTATTATTATTATTATTATTATTAATCATCGCACAGTCAGCCAGATGTTCAGATTGGATTTGGCGTTTTTGTCTACCTATCGAGTCCTTAGCAAGGACCTGGGATAGGCAGATGTGGATGTTTTACGGTATTACAGATATCGTCGCAGGATGGAAGCGGTTCCTAATAAGGTCGCCTTTTGCAATTGACTAATGACGAATTTGTCAATGCCAATGGTGTTCAAGCGGTGCTCTATAATGATAATAATAATAAAGTTGGAAGGGACCTTGGAGGTCATCTGGTCCAACCCCCTGCTCAGGCAGGAAACCCTATACCATTTCAGACAAATGGCCGTCCAGTCTCTTCTTAAAAACTTCCAGTGTTGGAGCATTCACCACTTCTGGAGGCAGGTTGTTCCACTGGTTAATTGTTCTAACTGTCAGGAAGTTTCTCCTTAGTTCTAGGTTGCTTCTCTCCTTGATTAGTTTCCATCCATTGCTTCTTGTCCTGCCTTCAAGCACCTTGGAGAATAGCTTGACTCCCTCTTCTTTGGGGCAGCCCCTGAGATACTGGAACACGACTATCCTGTCCCCCCTTGTCCTTCTCTTCATTAAACTAGACATACCCAATTCCAGCAGCCTTTCCTTATATGCTTTAGCCTCCAGTCCCCTAATCATCATCTCCAGTTGTTTTGGGATTGCACCCAAGGCTGTTGTTGTTATTATTATTATTATTATTATTATTATTATTATTATTATTATTATTATTATTATTATTATTATTCTGTGCCTTGCATCTCATTAAACGGTTTGAACCCGGATAGCTGCTGCGGTCATCTGGCCTAAGAGGAGCCACCAAATTTACTGACCCTTCTTGACATAGGTTGTCCTTTTCCATACGGACATAATTGAGCGGCACTGTTTCTGTTTGCTAAACTAGACAGTTGTTCGGTGAGTTTTGCCCCCTTTTACGACCTTTCTTGTCACCGTCATTAAGTGAATCACTGCAGTTGCTCAGTTAGGAACACGTGGTTAAGTGAATCCGGCTCCCCCAGGGACTTTGCTTGTTGGAAGGTCGCAAAAGGGGATCACAACATCACACACACACACACACACACATAGGACAGTGCAACCGTCATAAATATGAAACCACTTGTCAAGCGTCCGGATTTTGATCACGTGACCATGGGGATAAATCACTTTTTCCCCCAGCGCCTTTGAATAAACTGTTACAACTTGAGGATTCCCCGTTAAAGGAACTTTTGGGAAATTGACTATATGGTCTGCAGCAAGTGGGAACCCTTAGCGGACCTTGACTGATCTACAAGTCATCTCCCAACAGTGCCTCCATCACTACTTCAACTAAAATCCTTCTATCTCACTCCTGGTCTTCCTCTTCTTTCCTTTCCTTCTACCTGGTTGGAAAAAATGGTTGGAAACTGACCAAAGAGAGAAGCAACCTGGAATTAAGGAGAAACTTCCTAACAGTGAGGACAATTAACCAGTGGAACAGCTTGCCACCAGAAATTGTGGGTGCCCCATCACTGGAGGTTTTTAAGAAGAGATTGGACAGTCACCTGTCTGAAATGATATAGGTTCTCCTGCTTGAGCAGGGGGCTGGACTAGAAGACCTCCAAAGTCCCTTCCAGCTTCTATTCTATTCTATTCTATTCATATTATTCTATTCTATTCATATTATTCTATTCTATTCTATTCATATTATTCTATTTTATTCATATTCCATTCATATTATTCTGTTCTATTCTATTCTACTATTCATATTATTTCATTCTATTCTATTCATATTATTGTATTCTATTCTATTCTATTCATATTCTATTCTATTCTATTCTATTCTATTCATATTACTGTATTCTGTTCTATTCTATTCATATTCTATTCTTATTCTATTCTTATTCTATTCTTATTCTATTCTATTCATATTCTATTCTATTCATATTCTATTCTATTCTATTCTATTCATATTATTTCATTCTATTCTATTCCATTCATATTATTGTATTCTGTTCTATCCTATCCTATTCTATTCTATTCTATTCTATTCTATTTCTTATTCCATTCCATTCCATTCTCTTTCCATCATCACAACCTTACCCAGAGAGTTGGGTCTTCCTGTAACATCACCTCCAACCAATTTTTTCCCCTCAGGATGCCGCTATAGGGCACTGCATGCCAAAACAACTAGACACAAAGATAGTTTGTCCCCCCCCCCGGTGCATAAAATGGGAAAAAGCTCACTCAACAGATGTCTTGGTTAGCAATGGAAATTTTGGGCTCAGTTTCTTGGGTGTCTAATCACACTTGGCCAAAGAAAGTATTTCTAATTAGAAGCAACCTGGAATTAAGGATAAACTTCCTAACAGGGAGGACAATTAACCAGTGGAACAGCTTGCCACCAGAAATTGTGGGTGCTCCATCACTGGAGGTCTTTAAGAAGAGACTGGACAGTCACTTGTCTGGGATGGTATAGGGTCTCCTGCTTGAACAGGGGGCTGGACTAGATGACCTCCAAGGTCCCTTCCAGATTCTATTCTGATTCTGATGGTGGTCATAAGTTCGAGGATTGGGAATCTCGAAAGCAACTCCTTGAAATGGATGGCTTATAAATAGAATGAATGAACAAACAAGCAAACAAACTCACTTCTTTAAACAGACATAAGTATAACTCTCCATAACTGAGCTATACGCGGCATTTAGCTGCCCAGTTTCTGCACAACTCGATCGTTGTTGTCGTTATTTTAAGGGCACATGAATCAGGGTCAGGCCTTCCATCCTGAAGAAATAGGATCTAGATTAAAACAAGACCGAAGCCTAGGCAGAAATGAACCAAGGGTGGGAGCAGAAGAGAAAGATTTAAATAATTTTAAATAATTCCGCCGAGGACCTGTACACTTCACGAGCCAGTAAGAAGGCCATGAAAATATCTATAAACCCCTCACATCCTGGACATACTGTTTCAACTTCTCCCCTCAAAAACGACACTATAGGGCATTGCACGCCAACACAACTAGACACAAGGACAGTTTTTTTCCCCCATGCCATCACTCTGCTAAACAACTAATTCCCACAACACTGTCAAACTATCTAGTAAGGCTGTATTACTGTTATTCTTCTCATCTTTCCTATTGCCTATCTCCTAATCTATTTAGGACTATAACTTTGTGGCTGGTATCTTAACGATTTACATTGTTTTATTTACTATCCTAGTACGATTTATGTTGATTGCTTATTTTACTATCCTACGATTGCTAAGGGTTGTATCTTATGATTTATGATGAATGTATTTTTACGATGACTAGGATCTTGCTTTATCACTTATTGCTCGTATGTACACTGAGAGTTTATGCACCAGAGACAATTTCCTTGTGTGTCCAATCACCCTTGGCCAATTAAGAAGAAAGAAAGAGAAAGGAAAGAAAGAAAGAAAGAAAGAGAGAGAGAGAGAGAGAGAGAGAGAGAGAGAGAGAGAGAGAGAGAGAAAGAAAGAAAGAGAAAGAGAGAAAGGAAAGAAAGAAGAAAGAGAGAAAGAAAGAATTTCAGTTCTTTGTAGAAGTTCCTCATCAGAGTAAACTTAATTTGAGGTCAATCACTGATTAGATTAAAGAGAGATTAAGAGGTGATACCTTTCGTAGCTCGAGAGCTAAATAAAGTCCTGCTTTTTAATCTGGCCCTTTCACTACAAAATAACTTTGATTTGTCTACAAGTAGTTCTCGATTTACGACAGTAATTGAATCTACAATTTGGGTCGTACATCGTGACAGCTGTCAAGCGGACACCCACATGACACTGACCAATTTTATGACCCTTTATTTGGTACTGATTGTTGGCTAGGCAGGGATGGGATTTTTGGTTGTTGTTTTTTATGCAAAATGTCCTAAATGACAGGTCGGGACTGGGTGACACACTGCAGATGGCCGTAACTGTGGGACATTTGCCAAGAATTCAAAATATGGTCACATGACTGCTGGAAGGGATTAAAACTCGGAACCTCAAATCCAGTTCGTCAGTAGCTTTTCCAGGGTCCGTCGTAACTTGAAACGGTCGCTAAGCAGCCAGTCCTAAATCAAGGACGAACTGAATTGCTTTTGCAATAGTCAAGTTTCGATATCCTTGATATCTGCTCTTCGATGGGCTTTGCGTTTGAATTTTTTTCACGCTCCTGTTTTTTTTTTTATTTTATTTTCCCACCAGGCCTGGCTGCAGCAATATGGGTATTTGCCCCCGGGCAACCTTCGCACCCACACCCAGCGTTCTCCCCAGTCGGTATCAGCCGCAATTGCTGCCATGCAACGCTTCTACGGGCTTCGGGTGACGGGCTCAGCCGACGTGGAGACTATGAAGTGAGTGACCTTGTTTTTTTTTTCTCTCTCCTGCGGCGGCAAAGTCATTCACCTTTCACCAGCGTCTCTTCTTACAGAATTTAGTTTTTTGAACTCTGGAAAAAAACAAAACAAATGTCAATGAATTGGGATATTGTGACTGCTTGCTTGCCACAGAAGGGGTGCAGGAGAAGGAAAGACCCCCCCCCCCAATTGCATGGTCTTGTAGACGTGGCTGTAGGCCTGGACCAAAAAATCAGGATATTTATCTTTCTGTTCCTGAATGTTAAATTGTTTTCCTCTGTGCGTTCGGGACAGAGAGGAAAGCATCTTTGGGATTGTCAAAACACACACATACACACACACCCATTGCAACTGGCAACGTAAGGGCATTGACTTTTCAGTCAGGTGACCAAGAATGAGTTACCAATAAAGGAGAATTATTTGTAGCTTGGGATCGAAATGAGGGGGTCCTTGGTGCTCTCTGAGCTTGGCTGGTTTTTTGCAGACGTTTCTTGACCCAACTAGGGAATATCCTCAGTGCTAGAAGGGAGTGGGGTTTGCAGAGAGGAGGAGGAGAAGGAGATGTCTGACTGTGATGGTTGCTTTGGTTGTCTTTGGTTGCTTTCTTGCAGATGTTTCATGACCCAAATAGGGAACATTATCAGTGCTGGAAGGGAGTGGGGTTTGTGGAGTAGAGGAGGAGGAGGAGGAGGAGGAGGAGGNAAGAAGAAGAAGAAGAAGAAGAAAAAGAAAAAAAAGAAGAAGAAGAAGAAGAAGAAGAAGAAGAAGAAGAAGAAGAAGAAGAAGAAGAAGAAGAAGAAGAAGAAGAAGAAGAAGAAGAAGAAGAAGAAAGAAGAGAAGGAGGACTGTAGGGTCCTTGGTGCTCTCTGAGCTTGGTTGGTTTTTTGCAGACGTTTCATGACCCAACTAGGGAATATCCACAGTGCTAGAAGGGAGTGGGGTTTGTAGAGAGGAGGAGGAGGAGGAGGAGGACGAAGAAGAAGAAGAAGAAGAAGAAGAAGAAGAAGAAGAAGAAGAAGAAGAAGAAGAAGAAGAAGAAGAAGAAGAAGAAAGAAGAGAAGGAGGACTGTAGGGTCCTTGGTGCTCTCTGAGCTTGGTTGGTTTTTTGCAGACGTTTCATGACCCAACTAAGGAATATCCACAGTGCTAGAAGGGAGTGGGGTTTGCAGAGAGGAGGAGGGGGAGGAGGAGGAGGAGGAGGAGATGTGTGACTGTGATGGTCCTTGGTTGCTTTCTTGCAGATGTTTCATGACCCAAGTAGGGAACATTATCAGTGCTGGAAGGGAGTGGGGTTTGTGGAGTAGAGGAGGAGGAGGAGGAGGAAGAAGAAGGAGGAGGAGGAGGAGGAGGACTGTAGGGTCCTTGGTGCTCTCTGAGCTGGATTGGTTTTTTGCAGACGTTTCATGACCCAACTAGGGAATATCATCAGTGCTAGAAGGGAGTGGGGTTTGTGGAGTGAAGCAAGAGGGAGAGGAGGAAGAGGGGGGAGGAGGAGGAGGGAGAGAGAGATGGAGAAGGAGGAGGAGGAGGAGGACTGTGGGATCCTTGGTGCTCTCTGAGCTTGATTGGTTTCTTGCAGAGATTTTATGACCCAACTAGGTAACATCATCAGTATTAGAAGGGAATGGGATTTGTGGAGAAGAAGAGGAGGAGGAGGAAGAGAAGAAGAAGAAGAAGAAGAAGAAGAAGAAGAAGAAGAAGAAGAAGAAGAAGAAGAAGAAGAAGAAGAAGAAGAAGAAGAGGAAGAGGAAGAGGAAGAGGAAGAGGAAGAGGAAGAGGAGGAGGAGGAGGAGGAGGAGGAGGAGGAGGAGGAGGAGGAGGAGGACTGTGGGATCTTTGGTGCCCTCTAAGCTTGGCTGCTTTCTTGCAGACGTTGCATGACCCAACTAGGAAACATCATCAGTGCTAGAGGAGAGTGGGGTTTCTAGAGAAGAGAAGGAGGAGAAAGATTGTGGATTCCTGGGTGCTCTCTGAGCTTGGTGGTTTTCTTGCAGACGTCTCATGACCCAAACTAGGGAACATCATCAGTGCTCCTGATGATGTTCCCTAGTTTGTTAACTAGCATTGATGATGTTCCCTAATTTGGGTCATGAGACGTCTGCAAGAAAACTCCCAAACTCAGAGAGCAACAAGGACCCCACAGTCCTCCTCCTCCTCCTCCTCTTCTCCACAAACCCCACTCTCCTCTAGCACTGATGATGTTCCCTAGTTTGGGTCATAAGACGTCTGCAAGAAAACCCCCAAGCTCAGAGAGCACCAAGGACCCCCTCAGGAAGGAGTTAAGATGGCCCACTTTTGTTTTCCTGGAGACCCAAGAGAACAGAGGAGAACCTTTGGAAATCCATCTGAATCGGAGAGCAAGGGATCCATTGTGGCTTAGATCCGATCTAAGAGGAAGGCCCTTGCTGGAAACACGGGGCACAAAAAAACCCAGAAATCGGCTTTTTCTAAGAAGTTCTCTAAGGCTTGCCACAAGGCTGGCAGTCGGCAGAAGATGTTATGAAACCACCTCGGATGATGTCACTGGGGGGGGGAAGAACAGGGTTGTGGTTGTGTGTCGACGGAGGGGAACCAGATGCGAAGGCCCAGCCTTGGCGAGTGGGCAGCGTGGCTGCAGGGCATCCTGTGTTGGGGTGGCCCCTTGGCAAGCCTACAAAGCAACTAGTGTCTGGTGAGGTTAGAGTTGACCAGTGGGACTCCATACCACAAGGACTTGGCAAAGGGGCAAAGCGGGGGGGGGGGAATTGGAAATAAATCTGGGAGCAGCTTCAGACAGGAGATGATGGCTTGAGATTAGTCAACGCTGCGCTGGGGCGGGCCGAAGGGGTGACCGTCGCCGGGGGTTTTTTGGGGACCTAAATTAAAAGTTATTCAGTCCCTTTTGGACAGGAGGAAAAACTTCCTTGCTATAGGCCGGAGGGTCAGTGGCCATTTTGTTAATCAGACCAAAGAAGAAGGAGGAGGAGGAGGAGGAGGAGGAGGAGGAGGAGGAGGAGGAGGAAAAAAAACATCTGGGATGAAGAGGAAGAATTCTTCTTTAGCGTTAGGTCATGT
>NW_015391557.1:0-12524 GCF_001527695.2 Protobothrops mucrosquamatus
GCTACTCTCATTGCCAGTTTTCAGTAGAGTTGTGATGGCCAAAGTAGCAATGCTGCGGTTGGAGTCAGTCACAAGATTCTCCAAGTCAAGGTTACAGGCAGTCACAGCAGATGGATGCTTCATGGCAACCTAATAAAGAGAAAACAAAACAGAATTCACCTCACGCAAATCAGGTGACCTTGACAGCCTTCACATACAAATGTACATAAATCAAATGTACATCTGGAGAGAGTGAGCCGGATACATCTATTATGCCAGGAATATGCTCCTCATTCCCTCACCCCTTTGCCTGCCTTCTCGTATACTCAGTCTTCATCCCTTCGAACCTATTCTTTTTAAACCACAATTTCCAGATTCTTCTCTTTTTGGTAAAATTACAGTTTACTCACCAGGATCTTCAACCAAACTCTGATCCTGGGATATGAAATAATCTACATCTCTCTTTTTTTTATTTGAAATGCAGGCACCATTCTGCCTTTATTTGGAAAAGTAAGATTTGCTAAGTGTCCGAAAAGATAGCAAAGTATAAGAAAATTAAGCTTTCCTCATGAAGAGAATTTCATAGATAAACACAAGCCAAGGATTGATCTCCTGATCTACCTGCATTGCCACAAGAGTAGAAGTTGGACCTCTCTTGAGGATCTTAGAATACCCAGCAGCTTGAGTGGAGATGCTTGGATTCCAAACTGGGCCTTGGAAAAGCAATCACTAACAGATATGCTCTAGATTTCAAATTCAATGTCTTTGATCCATCTTACCTTGTTGAGGGTTCGGACGGCTGCGTAGCGAAGAGCCGCTTTCGGTGAACTACAGAACAACTGCAACACTAGGAAAAGTAACATTTATAAGAAGTTAAGCCCACCATTTTATGAAAGGATGATTCAGATCCATTATCAGCAGCCTCATTATATAAGGAGATACCAGGAAAATAGGAAAATTATGTGGAAAAGACCAGCTTATCTCATTCAGAAAGGCCCCAAAGAAGTCATAAATTTATGTTTTACTTTAATAATTTATAAACTATCCACTGGAGATTACAAGATGGTCCCTGCTTCAGTTCCTTGTCTGTTTCCCTCATTAAGCTTCTTTCCTCTTTTGGAAAACTGGTTTGGTTTTTTTTTGTTTTTTGTTTTATTTATAAATTTTATTGGTTTTTAAAACATAAATCACGTAATAGTCGGTTAACTGTGTGTTTGCATAGTTTACATTTGTAAGGAAAGATCGTTAACAATTGATTTCTATAATTCGTAATCCACATATTCCAACAAATGTCTCTTTTTCTCTTAAATATTCTCTCTGGTGGGTCCCGTCATCTATATTCTAAATTTTCATTTAATATTTTCAATATGAATCAGAGAGTTTTTCCGTCTATTTTTCCCCAACCAATTGTACAATTTATTCCAGATTTCATAATAATCTGTTTCACTCTTCTCCTTAAGTTCCAATGTCAACCTATCCATTTCCGCACAGGATAAAATCTTATTTATTACTTCTTCTTCTGAGGGTGTCTCATTATCCTTCCATCTCTGTGCAAAGGCTAATCTTGCTGCTGTTAGCATGTGTAATAATAGGTAAAGGGATCATTTATTGTATCTCTCCTTAGTGATACCCAGCAGAAAGAGCTCTGGTTTTAGCTCAATGTTCTGCATTAGTATCTCTTCTAGCCACTGTTTTATCAAATGCAATTTTTTTTTTATTGTACTACAAGATCAGGCCCTTTTACCGAAACCATTAGACGAGATACCACATATATGTATTCTTCCACAAAGCAACAATGAGTTTGAATGTCACTCTACTGATACCACTCTGCAATACAGTCTAACACAGTGGTTCTCAACCTTTTTAATGCCACAACCCCCAACCGGTCGTAAGTCAAGGACTAAACCGGTCGTAAGTCGAGGACTAAACCGGTCGTAAGTCGAGGACTAAACCAGTCGTAAGTCGAAGACTTTCCATGCCCGGGAGCGCCGTGCATGTGTGGTTCCGCCCCCTGCGCCGGCCGAGGCGTAGCTGGCAAACGGCAGAGATGGAGCAGGCCGACCACCAGCTGGCCCAGCCCAAGGGAGGTAAGGCACCCGCCGGAAAAGGGGGAAAAAAAATGGCGGACAGCCTTGCTTGGCGACCCCCGTGAAATGGTCGATCGACCCCAAATGGGGTCACGACCCATAGGTTGAGAACCACTGGTCTAACATCTAAACATGAAGCAGCGTGGCTGAAAGCAACTTTACATAAAACACAGCAACAATGCTCATTTTGCAGCCAGTAAAGCTTCATTTAGATCAAAACAAACCAAACCAAACCAAACCAATACATGTCAAGCAACTCAGCAAACTCAAGCATGAAGTTGTTAAAAAAAAAAAAGACATCATTACCGGACACAGCAGGAGCTAGTTCCTTAGCTGTGCATTCAGGTAAGTTAACAATGGCAGATGCTGCTTCATAGACCACCATCTCATGCTTGTTCCGTAAGCAGTTTTCAATGAAATCAAACAGGGGACTATCCCGGCTAGGAAAAGAAAGAAAGAAACAAACAAAAAAACAAGAAAAAGAAATATTAGATTCAAACATTCTTTATCACCCATTTTATTGAAACACTGACTGGTTCTTTTTTCTGTGATCAAAGTTTAGTTTATAACTATTGGGTTAAAATTGCTGATCAGGTAGTACAAACATCAGCATTCTTTAAATTTAAACAGAGAACTGCACAGATTATAAAACATAATATTGTCAATAATTATAATAATGTTGGAAGGGACCTTGGAGGTCATCTAGTCCAACCCCCTGCTCAGGCAGCAAACCCTATACCATTTCAGACAAATGGCTGTCCAATCTCTTCTTAAAAGCTCCCAGTGTTGGAGCATTCAGAGTTTCTGGAAGCAGGTTGTTCCACTGATTAATTGTTCTAATTGTCGGGAAGTTTCTCCTTAGTTCTAGGTTGCTTCTCTCCTTGGTTAGTTTCCATCTGTTGCTTCTCGTCCTGCCTTCAGGCGCCTTGGAAAATAGCTTGACTCCCTCTTCTTTGTGGCAGCCCCTGAGATATTGGAACACTGCTATCATGTCCCCCCTCGTCCTTCTCTTCGTTAAACTAGACATACCCAATTCCAGCAGCCGTTCCTTATATGCTTTAGCCTCCAGTCCCCTAATCATCTTTGTTGCTCTTCTCTGTACTCTTTCTAGAGTCTTTTTTATATCATGGTGACCAAAACTGGATGCAGTATTCTAAGTGCTCAATTCATCCTGCTCAATCTTGTTTTATGAGAATAGCGAGTTTAAGAAAATACCAGACTGCTAATTGCTAATATCTCTGTTGATACGTCTATAATATTTTATAGACGTATCAACAGAGACAGCGGATTATGCAATTGTGGCCTTACTGGAGCCAAAAAAATGCAATATGGTGCAGAATAAATGTTTGGACATGTATTGGTGAGTTGTGGTTTGGATATGTCTTGGTGAGGACACGTGTTGGTTGATGAGGACATGTGAGGGACTAGAACTCATGCTTTCCCAGTTTCTACCCTGGTGCCTTTAATCACTTACACTGGCTCTGGCTCTATAGAACTGGCTCTGAAGACAGAAAAATGTCTTTTTCTTACCCTCCAGCTTCTTCTTCAAGCAGTTTACTGGCGACTCGAATCATCATGCAATAGGCAAAAGGTGACTTCAGCCCATGACGCATGAACTTGTTTAGCATCTTGTTGACAGCCAAGCGATCATTCTTGCGGATGTGATACAGCAAGCCAAGAGCATGATACTGGAACAAGGTAGCAAAGGAAGATAAGACATCAACTTTATTTCTATATTTCTACACATAAATTCATCAGGCCACAGCATTATACATTCCAGGTTAGCTTTAAAACTCTTACTTGGACCATGATATTGTCACTAGATGCTGCCTCCTGAGCTTCATTCACCCAACGTTTTACTATATCAAAACTCGTCTTTAGAAGGTGCTGTAAAGGAAGAAAACCAGAGAACATATCAAGAAGTTGCTTCAAATGTCAAACAGAAACATTGCAATTGACATATAATAGCTCCAAAAAAGATTAGAAGTTTTGTGGCCCAGGAGTTGCGCTCCATCATCATTTTTCTATTCTCTCTTTCTCTCTCATTCGTGATCTAAAATAGTGACAGCTCATGCCTTTAAAATAATTTAGCAAGAACAAACACAGAACCACATTCTTGCTTCTTCCAAACAGACAAATGGCTCCATCAATTAAGAATGGTCACGCACCGCTACTCACAGAATTGACAAAGAACTATTCATCTGTCAATTCTTTCTGTGTCTGGGCCAGCTGAGGTTTTCCGTCATAATTTTCACTTTTTTAAAAAAACAAGAGGTGTCCTGTCGGACAATGAGCACTCAACATTTCTTGCCTAGTTCATAAATTCTGCAAGCACTTACTCACCAAAGATGACACCAAGGCAGAGCTGGAGACACTGGAAACCTTGTCAACGATCGCCTGCTTCATGTAGCGCTCAATAGACTGGAGCATGGTGCTCTGCAGGGAAGACAGAACATGGGAGGCTGGTTGGAAGGGACGTAGGAGAACATCTGCCAAGACTTCCAAGAATGGACAAAGACCATAGTGAAGGAGCAAACAATGCAGGAGAAAGACAGGGGGAAACCCACTAAGAACAAAGCAAAGGAAGATGCAGATAATGATGGGAAGATGTAGAAAAAAAATGACAAGGATTGCAAAAAAGAAAAGATGCAAATGTTTCATACTTACATCTGTAATCTGGCAGAGTGCTCGCACAGCAGGGCCTCTATAGTTGTCATCCTTTCCTGTCATATCTTTGGTTAAACTGGACAAAAATGGAATAGAGATGTTAGTATTATATATTTATTATATCAGGTGTTAGACTACAAGAATTGACTTCCCTCGGCAACTCAGTTGCATCAAAGGAACATAATGTCTTTCAATACATATGTGTATACCACACAGACATACACAATGCATATTATTAATGTAGTATTTCACTGTATAAACACTGAGAAAGTGAGACCAGATTCACTCATTGCACTAGATCCTTAACCCTGCTTTACAGATTCCCAAAAGCTGGGTATGCAGCATGTGCTAAGACAAGCGAAAAAACCCACACTGTGTGTGTAGCATACATATACACGCAGAGTTATTGTTGACTAACATTGGTAGGCATCACTTTAAAATTTTGAATGTGGTTAACATTAACCTTACTTCCTTATAATTATTATTAATTATAAATCATATAATTAAAAAGCAAAAACATTTGGGAAGAGAGGAGAGAGAAGGATAGCAACACATATCAAAATGTATCTTGTGTGCTTGGATTACTCAAAACTTGGGGTAGATCAATTAAATGGTGAGGTTTCTTTACATAAGCATTTCAATAGCCTTTTAAAGCTACCATTTTTTTTTTTTGCTAATGATTCCAGTTTCATCATCTCTTTTTACTACTGCTGCTCCCCTCCTCCCCCTCCTTATACACTTGGAATGTTATACAGTTCAATTGATTCAAGAAAACATTACCTGCTAGTTACTATAATGACATCTTCTGAAATGCTAGACATCTCTTTGATGGTCAGGTAACACATTCTGCGGAGAGTTGGCTGACACAGAGAACAAACAACAGAGTTAGCATGTACAAATATTGACAGGATGTATAAAGTGGCCAATATTTCAGGAAAAGATGAGGTCCCTATATATTTTGCATCTGGATATACAAACTGAAACTGAGAAGCCAACATAGGATATAAATAAATAGGAGATGGTATGTGCAAATGCAGCCTGGCATCAAGCAATTGTGAGGGCGAGATGCCAAAGTTGTCATCCCAGCAGTGACATCAAATCCCTAGAGCAGGGGTTCTCAACCTTGGCAACTTTAAGACTTGTGGACTTCAACTCCCAGAATTCCTCAGCCAGCAAAGCTGGCTGAGGAATTCTGGCAGTTGAAGTTCACAAGTCTTAAAGTTGCCAAGGTTGAGAACCCCTGCCCTAGAGAGCTTAGCAAATTACCAAGGCCCCCCATTCAGAGGCCCAGCAGAACTTTGATTAGAAGCAGCCAGTTACCAAAGCCAGACAGGGCAGCTACAATCCCTTTTTGAAGGGATTGTAACAAAAAAAAAAAATCATGCAACGGGGAAAGAAAGGGAACGGGTTATTTCCAAAGGAAAACTGGGAGACTGTACACAAAAGGTTCAAAGTGGAGTATAGATGTATGTCTGTAAACAAAGAAGCACATTTATAAAAGAAGGTATATATAGAAATATAGGTTCAAGGATATCTAAAAGCTAAAAACGGAACTAGAAACATAGGCTGAAGGAAACAAATATAAGAATAATAGGCATAGGATGACAAAGAAAGAAACTATTGTTAATAGGTATAAGTTAATTGTGAAATAAGAGTAAAGCATCACCTATAAGAAGTATAGACAATTTAGATGTACTAGAAAAGTGGTGGCAAACCTATGGCACGGGTGCCAGAGGCGGCACTCAGAGGCACGCGCGCCGTCGCCCCAGTCCTAGGCCTTCAGCTGGGTTTTATAAAACTTTTTCGCTTTAGGCCTCCGCCGCCGTGTGCAAAAAAAAAAAAAAAAGGTTCAATCAATCAATTTCAACTTCTTGCGAAAAAAAAAAGGTCCTGCAAAGTTGGAATTGATTGATTGAACTTTTTAGTCCCACCCAGTTTGCTGTTACCACCGCAGCCATTCCCACCCAATGGGCCACGCCTACCCAATGGGCCACACCCACCCAATGGGCAACACCCACCCGGCACTCAACGATGCATAAGTGGGTTTTGGGTTGCAGTTTGGGCACTCAGTCTCTAAAAGGTTCGCCATCACTGTACTAGAATACGTTCAAATATACTCACAATTCAGTTATCCAAGAAAGTGCTTATTTAGTATTTAAGTAATAAACACTGATCGTTCTTGGGATCAAAAGCTTATCTTGTACATGTACGTAATCTTATCCCCAGAAGTACCCCTGACAATGGACCTTCTGAATAGAGGCCCTACATCCTCTTTCCACTCTAAGTAAATGCCAAAATGCACAATGAAAGACTTACATCATTGGACTGGAACAGTTTGGTCATGGCAAAGAATGATTCGGTGGCTTCCATCACACCAAGATGCTCTCCCTAGAATGGAAGAAAAAACTCACATTTGCTAGTATTTGTGCCAGTAGCTGGAAGACTTAGCCAAGAGAAGCTCACGACTAAAGTTAACCCAGCTGAGAGGCAAAGTTAGTGAGTGCTGGTGATCACACTACAAAGAGTCACCTTTCACACTGCTTCAGACCATGCAGGAGCACTTTGCTAGTTCCTTTAACACTGAAAAAATAAACGAAGGAATTCCAGCAATTTAGCTTTAATGTTGACAAGCTGAGCAGGATTGTTTAACCAGTACAACAAAGGCCTTGTAAGTAAAATCTCCCTTTTACCTGATTTATGAGATACAAAATCTTTGTGAGGATATGAGCGCATTTCCGAGGATTTATAGGTGTCTCGTTGAATACTCGGGCCTAGGACAGAGAAATGTAGACGTAAGAATTTGGGGGCGTATCCAGGGATTTACTCCTCAGAAGAAAAGACCAGCATTATTTGGAAACTTACTTCTTGCAGCACAGCACTTTTTTCCAAGTGTTGGAATGGATTGGAACCTCCACCTGCAATGTAAGATAGTCAACTTAATTAATGATTAAGACTTTCCTACGGGCAAAATTTCAATTGGGAAAGTCCAGGTTCATTTACCCCTTAATAAAAATTAACATTTCTGAAAGTTAATAACAAAAGTTGGAATGATTAAAAGAGGAAGAAATGCAGTCATTCTAGGCAATTATTGACCTTTTCCAGTGCGAATGGAATTGAAGTGTCACAACATATTAGCTTAGCCTTGCAATTAAGTCAGATCAATTGCAATTCAGGACAAGTATAATTCTATATTTCTTAACTTCATATTCAATGCAAATAAATAAGAAAGGAATAATGAAATGCATAAGCATGAAGATCTTTTATTATTGAAAGGCTATTCAATGTTAAAATGAAGGAAAAGAAAAAAAGAATAAAACACAGAGAAGTTTCACATGATGGAGATAGGTTTGGTTAAAAAAACCCCATTCATTTAGTGACTATTTACAGAGAAGTTTCACATGATGGAGATACGTTTGGTTAAAAAAAAACCCATTCATTTAGTGATTATTTGAAGTTACAAGAGCACTGGAAAAAGTAACAAAGATGATCAGGGGACTGGAGGCTAAAACATATAAGGAACGGTTGCTGCAATTGAGTATGTCTAGTTTAATGAAGAGAAGGATGAGGGGGGACATGACAGCAGTGTTCCAATATCTCAGGGGCTGCCACAAAGAAGAGGGAGTCAAGCTATTCTCCAAAGCGCCTGAGGGCAGGACAAGAAGCAACAGATGGAAACTAGCCAAAGAGAGAAGCAACCTAGAACTAAGGAGAAATTTCCTGACAGTTAGAAGAATTAACCAGTGGAACAATCTGCCTCCAGAAGGGGTGAACGCTCCAATACTGGAAGTTTTTAAGAAGAGACTGGACAGTCATTTGTCTGAAATGGTATAGGGTTTCCTGCCTGAGCAGGGGGTTGGACTAGATGATTTCCAAAGTCCCTTCCAACTTTTTTATATTATTATTATTATTATTATTATTATTATTATTATTATTATTATTATTATTATTATTATTATTATTATTATTATGGATCATCGCACAGTCAGCCAGATGTTCAGACTGGATTTGGCATTTTGTCTACCTATCGAGTCCTTTCCCAGGACCTGGGATAGGCAGATGTGGATGTTTGATGGTATTATAGATATCGTCGCAGGATGGAAGCAGTTCCTAGTAAGGCCGCCTTTTGCAATTGACTAACAGCGAATTTGTCAATGCCAAATATTATTATTATTATTATTATTATTATTATTATTATTAAATTATGACTATTTTTCACATTCATGATCGTTACAGCATCTCTACGATCGTGTGACCAAAATTGGGTTGCTTGGCAACTGGCATGTATTTATGACGCTTGCAGCATCCCAGGGTCATGTGATCCCTTTTTGTGACCTTCTGACAAGCAAAGTCAATGGGAAAACCACGTTCATTTAACAACATGTTATTAAGTTAACAACTGCAGTGATTCACTTAACAACTGTGGCAAGAAAGGTTGTAAAATGGAGCAAAGTTCATTTAACTACTGTGTTGCTTAGCAACGGAAATTTTGGTCCCAATTATGGTCATAAATTGAGAATTACCTATGTCTAATTCTTTTTAAACTGTCCAAATAGATACCCATCATCAGATAAATTATCTGATTTAACAAGTCTGTGTTAAGTAGTAGTTCCTTTTCTTTATCCTGAGATTCCTTCCATTAATTATCACTCAAGGTTTTAATTATCATGCAAAATTAACAGCCTTCTGTTATATTCCTTAGCTTTCCTCCCGCCCCTACAGCTGAAGATTCTCAAATATTCTAACCCTTAGGTTCTGTTCTATCATCTAGGTAAGCAGCTGTCTCTGTGTCTATTCAAGTTATAATATCCTTTTTGATGTACCCAGCAGATTATGATAATTTTACCTTGATGCTCACTGCGACTTTTGTATCTTTCTTCAAAGCTATATGGTAAAGACAACTGCATGGAATTATACATTTTTCCTAGTCAATAATTAAATGCTCAGGCCCTATCAACATTAATGCTTTTTATTATATTGTGATTGGTTGTACAATCAGCCAGATGTTTAGATTGGATTTGGCATTTTATCCACTTATTGAGTCTCCCCCCCCGGCACCCCACCTGGGATAGGCAGATATTATTGATTGGTAGTGTTAAAGCTATTGTTGAAGAATGTAAGTTGTTCAGAGTAAAGCTGCCTTTATAATTGACTGGTGGTGATTTTGTCAATGCCAATGGTGTTCAAGTGGTCTTCAGATGTTTTGGGACTGCACCCAGGGCACCTATTTCTATTAGTATTATTTTTACTTTCCTTTGCCACAGTTATTCTACTTTTATTTGCAGGTCTTTGTTTTTTATTTTCTCCAGTTCTATCCCTTCTATTCTGCTGTCTCTTTAGCCTTTTCATTTTCTATTACTATGTGTATTTTGTAAATCCCCTTAGTTCTTGCTTGCACGCAAATGGTATTTCTTGCAGATATTCCAATGCACCATTGTTGCATTGCTTCTAGTCAGTCTGTGCAATCTTCAATTATTATATCACACCTTTTTAAAAATAAGATTGATAGTCTTGTATTGTTTTCCCCACAAAAACAATCCTGTGAGCTGGATTGAACTGAGACAGAGAAACTACCCAATAATTCTAATCTTTGTTTCAGGGCAAAAAGTTGAATTATATTTTAAATTTATATGCCACCTATCTCACTCTGGAAAATGACTCAGGGTGACGTACAATTAAATTTAAATGTTCTTTTGTTTTCAATAGCAATTTAGGAAATAAAAAGTAGATTAAATATTGCTATATTTCTATAGCAAATTCATTCTCTTATAGAGTTATCCATAAAGAAAAAGATTGCACTATTATAATAAGATCTTATTGTCAGTATTATAATGTCATTTTCTCTTTGATTAAAGAAATCCTACCATGCTATATTTAGCACAATCAAGAGACAGTAGTTCTTTCTTTTAACGAGAATTGGACTGAGTAGGTACATTCTTATTAATTGCAATAATTTATACCATATACACCTCTGATACAGTAGCATTTCATTCATAAAATAGGATGGCTGTATTTTTCTCCCTTCCTAGTATATGACTAATCCCCGATATGTTGGATTGCAGCTCCCGTAATTTCAGCCCCTAGATCCTGCAAACATCCTGACGTCTGCTAACTGGAAGCCAAGGGATATAGAAAAGTCCGAAACGTTTTGCTACTATCCGGATTTTTGCAGCCCAGATGCGGTAGCTTTTTTTGCAGCTGCCAACAGCGAGGAGGGAGTAGCCACGCATCAAATCTGGAGGTCGCCCCGTTGGACAACTCTAGAGTTTCTCCACTCACCTGATTCTTCGTCCTTCTTATCAAATTTCTTTAGCATCCTGTCCGGGGATGTGCTGAACCGGGTAAAAAAGGAGCTGCAGAAGATTAACCTAATCCTAGCCCGGGAAGAAGGAAGATGCTATGATAGACAGACAAGAAATTATGGGAAACGGCAGCGCTAGATAGACAGTCCGCATCTGCGTGGAAATCTCGAAATCGCTACTTCCTGCAGAGGCGCCACTTCCTGCCAGCAAGACAAAGTTGAGACAGCTCAGCAGCTCAGTGACGCGCAGCCGCACTCGTCAGCGGATGGGCTGGAGAGGGCTCTACGTAGCTGCCAGGAGAAAGGCGCAACGACGGAACAGGCGGATCGTGATCATCGGCTTTATAGCCAATGGTCGAGGGCAAAGCTTCAGGCCGGAAAGGAAGACTGGCAGCCAATCTCGGGCAAGGCGACAAAAGACGGAAGTGCAGAGGCAGGGAAAGTTGTGCTTTGCACCACTCTGTGCAGTGGAAGAAAGAGGGGAAAGCACATCTCGTTTACTGTTTTCAGATTACATCAGCGTTGCTTTTTTTTTTCTGGTATAAAAGAAATGGAGGTTTCTTTCCAGACAATCTCCGTTTCCTTTTGAAAACCGATTTTTTTTTCCTGTTTTTTTGGAACTGTCAGTACTTTTCTCCGTATGCTCACTGGAATTATTTTCCAGAAAAAAATGGGAGGGGGAGGGGTACCCTGATTATTGTTCTGACCCAAACTGGCTTTTTTTCCTTTTCCCTTTTCTATTGTTGCCTATTTTTGTTTTCCTGAAAAAGTTTCAGTGTCTGCACAATAAACAATTTCAGTAAAAAAGATACCAACCATTTTACATTCCGTTACCTGGCAGGCGGTGGGGAATCTGGAGGTTTTTAAGAAACAGAAATAATATATGGATATGATAGATACAAGCATGGTTTACAAAGATAGAAAATAATAGAGAAAAATAATGGTGTTAACTAAAATAAAACTGTGTCTCTTTTTTTGGCTTACACCAGGGGTAGTCAACCTTTTTATACCTACCGCCCATTTTTGTATCTCTGTTAGTAAAATTTTCTAACCGCCCACCGGTTCCACAGTAATGGTGATTTATAAAGTAGGGAAGTAACTTTACTTTATAAAATTTATAAAGCAGAGCTACAGCAAGTTAAAGCATATAATAATAATTACTTACCAAATACTTTGTCGGACTTTTGCTAAGTTTGGCAGAATAAATCTTTATAAAACAACTTACTGTAGTTAAATCTATCTTTTTATTTATACTTTGCATACATAGAAGCATGAAGTCTGATGAAATTACATTTAATAATAATAATAATAATAATAATAATAATAATAATAATAATAATAATAGTAAAGTTGGAAGGGACCTTGAAGGTCATCTAGTCCAACCCCCTGCTCAGGCAGGAAACCCTATACCATTTCAGACAAATGGCTGTCCAGTCTCTTCTTAAAAACTTCCAGTGTTGGAGCATTCACCGCTTCTGGAGGCAGGTTGTTCC
>NW_015391557.1:15865-16996 GCF_001527695.2 Protobothrops mucrosquamatus
CGGTCGCACTATAGCGCCATTTAGTTTCACTTACGTAACGTGAACTAAACTTATACGCGGGTGATACAAATAGTATATTTTCAGAAATTTAAATTGTCACGGGGAATTTTATGAAAACCTAATGAAAATGTTTTTAAATAATGCTATGAAATTTTTTTAAAAAGTCAATTAAATTAAAAAAAGGAAAGTGCTTCAGTATTGGACAAAACCCCTACCGCCCACCATGAAAGCTGGAACGCCCACTAGTGGGCGGTAGGGACCAGGTTGACTACCATTGGCTTACACTTTTGATTTTCTTTTTGGTCTTCTTTTCTATGCATAATGTTGCTGATGCTGACCCTAAAGGGAATAGTGTGATGGCTATATTCGTTGCATATATAAAATTATGATTTGCTTGGAAGTAGCTGGGCTCACAAATTTGTAGAGGTGCTATACAGGTGTCACCAAAAAGAGGATAAAAAGCAACACAAATTTCTGTAGAAAATTATTAAGCTTATGCATAAATGCAAAGTTACAAATAATTACTGGGTGAAATAGAAATATATTTCAATAGAACAGGGACATAGACTATAGCAATTAAATGACCTGACTATTTCACAATCTGCTGAATCATTGATTCACTGCTAATGGGCAATTTTGAAATCTGGTTGCCATCCTTGCAATTTGAACCAGTTTGGGCCTGAACGTACCATTGACAGAGAATTCCTCTGAAAGCTGTTTAAAATCAGACACAAAGATAAATCACTTTACATACCAATCAAAACAGACAGTAAATAAAACTAAGAAGGAAACAAAAAAAACCCCATAACACATTCTCCAGCAGCCTATACCCAGATAAACATGGATTAACACCAGACAAAAATCAAGCAGAAAACAATAATCTAATCAAGGAAACTACAAGAAGAAAACCACAGTCCCACTTTCATTGGCAAGACAAGCTACTGTATATAAACAGGGAGAAAAGTCCACACTCACTTAGCACTGATGAAGTTACCTAGTCAGACAATGAAATTTTTGCAAGCAAACTAGCAAGCTCGGTGCACCAAACACTCCACAATTCTAACCTGAGCTAGATATATATTCTCTTCTATTGGAGTTCTGTCTTCAGTTAAATTCTGTGTATTTTCTGTT
>NW_015391557.1:18023-24394 GCF_001527695.2 Protobothrops mucrosquamatus
CAATTGCCTGTATCATACAATTTATTTCAGCATTTGCTTTCTGAATAATTATGAAGCATTCACTAATTTATACGTTCAACATTTATTATTGTTGCTGTTTTATTAGTAGTATTAAATGACATGGTAATAATTCCTTGTGGTTGCCAATTGTTCTCGTGGAAACTGATTGGCAACCCTTGTAAACACTCCCTCCACCACTATTTGATGTAAGAGATATATACCCCAAGAGAAAGACACCTACCATAGCTTAAGTAGTCCTCAAAGAACATGTTCAACCCTGTGAGGAATCCCAGTTGTTATAAGGAGAGCCTTTTCTTACCAACGTGTCCTTTAAGCACACAATATAAATGCTCTGTGTACTTTGCACCAAACTGCCAGCCACCGTTATCTCAATGTAATTAAAACATTGGAAGCAGGGTTCAGCAAAAGGTGACAATTCTGACTTCTTTGCAACAGTGTATATGGTATTATTTCTGCAGCAGATTATCTTAGAGAGGTTGACCAGTTGTTCAAGGGAAAGAATTAAATCCAATTCCCATAACAACACAAGTGGATTGATGACACTTTTAAAGTTGCTTTTCTGATATAGTTTCTTTTCATCTGAAATTCCTGAAGCTAATCAGGAAGAATGGAAGGCTGATTCTGTACCCAGGGCTTTTTTTCTCATAGAACGCCCAGAACGGAGTTCCGGCACCTTTTTTGGATGGAACCTTGTAGGGTAGGCAAGGCGGGTTGTATGACGTGTGTGAGTTCCGGCACTTTTTTTTTTTTTTTTAAGAAAAAAAGCTCTGTCTATACCCAACAGGAGGCAGTGAATCAAATTTGGTTATATACTACAGTCTTCCCCAGGCTGACAACTTGAGGACTAAAACTCTTGGTTTTAGTATTGCATAGTTCTTTTGTATTGGTTATCTTTTGTATTCTGGTACTTTTTTTAAATCTTAAAATAAAGAAAATAAAAGAACAAGGGACAACTGTACAGGTCACCTAAAGTTTCAAATGTAATGAACGTAGAAATATATTCATTTTATAGCTATCAAACGCCAGCTATTGCATTGATGTTAAACTGTCCCCCAAGTATTCCACTAAAGCAGGGGTAGTCAACCTTGGCTCTTTTATGACTCGTGGACTTCAACTCCCAGAATTTGAGCCAAGGTTGACTACCCCTGCACTAAAGTGTGCCCACTTTCAGTATTGGGAAATATGGATGGGACCACAGAAAAAACATTCTGCAGCTTTGTCAGAACAAAGGCTGCAGATCAAACGCTGCAGTCTGATGTGTGGGTTTAAAGGCAGGGGAAAATATCAGTGATGGGCCTGACAAAGTCACTAAACACACTTGATTGAATGAGGTGCTGTATACTTTTATTTGATTAGCACATTCAGATTTTTGCACCATAATATCATTAATAGAGGAATCTTACATAGAGCAGAAAAAATTCTGCAGTGATATGTACATCAATATTTTGAAAATACAACAGTGATAAATAGCTATAGCACCATATATACGTACACCAAGGTTGCTCTCTTTGGCCATCATTTTTTGCTTTCTTAAGCATATTGGTGAGAAGAAAATAGACATGACCCATGTTAGTTTATTGTAGTTTACTTGGACTTATTATCCACATTTGGGGTAGAATTGCTGCACTTTAACAATGTGAATGAGTAGATAATTTATGTTTAAACTTTAAGGTATCATGGGTGAGACACCAGTTTTTCAGGAAGCTAAATGTAATTACTCTTCTGGAACTGAATCACTCTTTGCCATCTTGAGGTAAAAGAGTAATATTCACACGTTCATGCCTTTCCAAAGAAGGAGGGCTGGCTCTAGGTTAAGGCCGAGTAGGTATTGTCCTAGGGGCGTCAAGTTTTAGGAGGCATCAAAATTGAAAAGACTTCTAAACAAAAGTTTAAAAGCAGTAACAGTTTACATTGTGAGCCACCGTGTTTGCTTGAGGATTAAACATAATTCCGCAGTGTCAATAAAATAAAAATGCCAAAGGAAAGAAAAAAATTGTCTGGGGCTGAAAATCATAAAGGGCTCGAAAATCTAAAGAAAGAAAGAAATAAGAGGATGCCTTTTTTGAAATTCCAAACGACCAGAAGGTGAGCCAGACCATAGAGGGCGCCAGAACAGAACTTTTGCCTAGGCCTAGGGCACCAAAATGTCTAGACATGGCCCTGAAAAGAGAGGAAAGAAGCAATAGACCAGGGGCCCCCAACTGTGGCAACTTTAAGACCTGTGGACTTCAACTCCCAGAATTCCCCAGCCAGCATGGCTGGCTAGGGAATTCTGGGAGTTGAAGTCCACAGGTCTTAAAGTTTCCAAGGTTGGGGACCCCTGCAATAGACTACAGGTAGTCCTCCACTTACAACATTTCGTTTTGTGACCCTTCAAAGTTACTGTACAATGGAATTGAAAAAAAGTGACCTATGACTATTTTTCACAGTTGCGACCCTTGCGGCATCCCCGCGGTCATGTGATCCTGTGATCAAAATTCAGATGCTTGGCAAGTGGCTCATATTTTACAACGGTTGCAGTGTCCCGGGATCATGTGATCCCCTTCTGCGTCCTTCTAAAAGTCAATGGGGAAGCCAGATTCACTTAACAACCATGTTACTAACTTAACAACTGAAGTGGTTCGCATAACAACTGTGGCAAGAAAGGTCGTAAGATGGGGCAAAACCCATTTAACAAATGTTTCAACTTAGCAACAGAAATTTTGGGTTCAATTGTGGTGGGGTGGTAAGTCGAGAAGTACCTGTATTACTAATACTTAGCTACTGTGTCCTTAGTTAGAATGTCTCAAAAAACCTTGTATGTTTCAGTAGTACATGATTATTGAAATGTCATCCTCTCATTCACAGTGACTTTCCTTTATTGCCAAACATTCAGTGAATTGCACAGCCAGCACCATCCAGTTCTCAGTTTCAACTGGACACAACCATATTCTCTTGCTAACCGTATTCTATAGCTGGAAATTTCAGGATGAGTGACTGAAATTCAGACACTTGAATGCAAACTCCTTCTCGGTGGAGAAATTCTAATTAAAGCATCTTCATGAAAACATCAAGGGTAGGGGAACCCACAATTTGTCTTGATAACTGGTTGCTTTGTTGCTCTTCCTAACATTCAACTAGAATTTTTCCTCTTGTAAGGTTACTACCTTATTCTTTGTCCTAATCTTTGGGATATTGGAGAAGAAATCTTCATTTCCCCCAGGTACTTAAAATGGCATTATATTTTCCAATTGGGTACATTGAACATCTTCTAAAATTAAACACATCCAATTTTACCAGTTTCGTCTTGTCAACTTTTTAATTTCAAATCCTTGTCTTCCACAGTCTTCTTCAGTAAAACGTGTTCCAACTTGTCTGATTTTTTTTTAAAAATGCGTCTGGTTTGTGAAATTTGAAGTCAGTTATGAAAAATGATAGAATGTCTTTTTAAAAACTAAGTGAATTAGTAACAAAGTAGAAAAGGAGATCCAGCATAAATAAATTTAAAACAGTCAATGTTAGGGCTAAACCTCTGGATTAGCACTTAGGGCCACTGCAGTATCCCCATGGTCACGTGACCAAAATTCAGACACTTGGCAATTGATTCATATTTTTGATGGTCACAGTGTCCTGGGATCATGTAATCCCGTTTTGCAACCTTCTGACAAACAAGTCAATGGGGAAGCCAGATTCACTTAACAACCATGTTACTAACTTAATGACAGCGGTGATTCACTTAACAACTGTGGCAAGAGAGGTCATAAAATAGGGCAAAATTCATTTCAGAAATGTCTCACTTAACAGAAATTTTGGTTTCAATTGTGGTCATAAGTCGAGGACTATCTATAGTAAAGAAAAAATTCACTGAAAATCTCAACTCAGTATGCAGTGGCAATTCAAAGTAAGTTCAATTCTGTGGAAAAATGGGGAAAAAAAGCTTTTTTATAACTATATAGTGTAGCGATATGTGGAATAGCTCTAGTTGTCCCAGAACTCTTAGTATTTCAAAAGACATGGAAAATAATATTCTCCAAGGCATATGGCATTCTTTGTCAATGAATATGATGCTTCAGCCTAGCTTCAATTAATTTAGTAAAATATTAGGCACATTGCCAGGATGAAACAATTCTTAGTCATATAGTTGAACTTTTACTGCTCCTGTAAATGGACAACAAATTTTTCTCAATATTCAAATTTAATTTTTCAGCTATTTTTCATAATACAAAATATATGAACCTTTGCAACTTTGAATTTTGCCATCTTTGCCACCATTATATTTTAATCCATGGAGTCTGGGCACAAAGCAATTCAGAACTAAATCCAACGTGTGACGTTATTTTGTTCAAAAGTTGAAAGATTAAGGGATTCTAGTACTCTAAAGGCACTGGAAAACTGATGGCAGGGAAAAAGGAAATGCTTTGGGAAAAATACTCCATTCTGTGACAATTTTATTTTTGACATACAGTATCTCAGGCTCCGAAAAAGCCTGGTATTCCCCAAATTTTATTTGTTAACAATGGAATGTCGTAAGTTATGAAAAAAACAGGTTAGGGGATTGCTCAATAATTTCTGCTCCTAATGAAATAAATTTATGGAAAGAACTCTAGCATTGACTGTGACTCAGAAGACTTTTGTATCTTTATGAATGGAAAGACATTTTAGCCTCTCAGGATTAGCCTGAGTGATACTGTCTAGTTGGCTTCTTATTAATCTAGTCCCAGAGGAATAATATATAGAGCTATAAATCTGCATGTTGCTGGCAGAATCAGTTAGGTCAGGCCACAATACATTCCACGTGTCATTAGTTAAGCCAGTATCAAATAAGTTAAAGAACTCTAATTAAAAATATGTCTTTTCTTTACATTATACATAAAAGATGATATGCATATATTTCCCATTCGATTAAAAAAGCACCTTAATTTAAAAAAATAATAAATCAAGAGCAACAAAACTACTTTTTAAAAAAAAAAAAAAAGAATAGCACCATTTCTCTGCTCCAGCTGAAGCAGCCCACACACAAACAATGTACGCATAAACACACACACACTCGTATGGACATATGCACCCACAAGCACTTGTGTTGCAAGCAATACAAAAGGCAGCAAGATGATTCTCAGGTCAAATGCTTGCCAGGCATATATCTAAGACCTTATGCATGATAAGAATGGCAGGAAGCCCAAATGGCTGCAACTCTTCTTTTCTTTAGTACATCAGTTCTCCAAACTCACTTCAACATTTATACAGTTTGGTTTCTATCCACTGTGCCATTAACTGTCAAAAGAAAGAGAGAGAGAGAGATGGTGAAAGATCATGGAAAACTGCAATATTTAGAACTATAAAGGTGTGAAAAATATGTACTTTGTGGGATGCTTTGCCAGCTCCTACCTGTATCTGCCTGGGGCTTGCAGTAAAGCTCACAGTCCTCTTTGGAGCTGAAACGGTTGGAATTTCCTCCACAGCCACTGTAGAGAAAGGGCCGACATTCCAATACTCTCTGGTTATAGTACCATTTTAGAGTGTATTTGCTGCACTGGCCCTGTTCCAGATGCAAGGTGCACAGGTCAGCTGGGGAAAAAATAACAGTGAGGATGCAATAGGCCAATGCATTAGCTTATCTAAGATGCAAGAGTGCTAGTGCTAGTTTAGGCATTACACTTAGCTGCAATTCAACAGAAATGTGGCCCGTTCTCTCTAATACTCTAGATATAGTTGTACTATAATTACAAGAATAGGCTGGAAAAAAGACAGAATGCTGGTAGTTACACCCAGTTACACTTTGCATACTCCAAGTTAGCTATTTCAGCCTAAAGACCAATGGTGAGCAGTAGAAGTCTAAAGTTAATGAACTTTAACCATCCCAGTTTATGACAATCTTTACATATTATCTACACACTTTATTTTCCTTCTCAAGAGAGAAACTATATGGTTTAATAAATTTACTGGCAATGAGGATTGCTTCTAATGGCACTGGTACAGAATTAAAGTTCCTAGTAGACCATACCTAGTAGATCACAGCTTATTATTACTGTATAGAAGGAACCAATTTTTCACTAGTGCATTATGGTGGTTGCATTTATTCTGCATGCACAGGGTTATTTGCTTATCAGATGCAACATAAAGTACAAGGGAACAATTCAATGTGAGAAGTGCATAGAGATTGAGCCACAGGTCTTTTGTGGAGGGCTTGTACTCTTTTGGGAGCTTTGTGTAAAAATATTACAAATATATTGAGAGCTAATGCATTGGATGCAATTTCTTTCATTGGTTTCTAATGCATTGGAAACAGCTTCCCTTCATGACTATGACTCCCATCAAGGAGGGAATCCATGAATAAAGATTTATTATAGCAACACTTCTCAGTTTAAAAGGGG
>NW_015391558.1:0-2133 GCF_001527695.2 Protobothrops mucrosquamatus
CTACCTACCTATCCATCCATCCATCCATCCATCCATCCATCCATCCATCTATCTATCTACAGTGGTGGGATTCAAATAGGTGAAGTCCGTTCTGGGCCTGGGCAACCAAAAATTAGCTACTGGTTCTGCCGATGTGGTGCGAACCGGCTGAATCCCACCACTGTCTGTCTGTCTGTCTGTCTATATGTCTCTGTCTATCATCTATCTTTCTTTCTTTCTTTCTTTCTTTCTTTCTTTCTTTCTTTCTTTCTTTCTATCTATCTATCTATCTATCTATCTATCTATCTATCTATCTATCTATCCATCCATCCATCTATCCATCTATCCATCTATCCATCTATCTACAGTGGTGGGATTCAAATAGGTGAAGTCCGTTCTGGGCCTGGGCAACCAAAAATTAGCTACTGGTTCTGCCGATGTGGTGCGAACCGGCTGAATCCCACCACTGTCTGTCTGTCTGTCTATATGTCTCTGTCTATCATCTATCTATCTTTCTATCTATCTATCTATCTATCTATCTATCTATCTATCTATCTATCTATCTATCTATCTATCTATCATCTATCTATCTATCCATCCATCCATCCATCCATCCATCTATCCATCTATCCATCTATCCATCTATCTACAGTGGTGGGATTCAAATAGGTGAAGTCCGTTCTGGGCCTGGGCAACCAAAAATTAGCTACTGGTTCTGCCGATGTGGTGCGAACCGGCTGAATCCCACCACTGTCTGTCTGTCTGTCTGTCTGTCTGTCTATATGTCTCTGTCTGTCTGTCTGTCTGTCTGTCTGTCTGTCTGTCTGTCTGTCTGTCTGTCTGTCTGTCTATCCATCCATCCATCCATCCATCCATCCATCCATCTATCTACAGTGGTGGGATTCAAATAGGTGAACAACCAGTTCTCTGTGTGGATGCCGCTTCCGGAAGTCTGTTCTGGGCCCGGCCAACAAAAAATTAGCTACCGGTTCTTTCGATGTGGTGCGAACTGGCTGAATCCCACCACTGCATTTGGGTTATAAGTTTTTCCTCAGGATCACAATCCAGGCTGCAACCAGAAAATGAAGAAGAAGAAGAAGAAAAAAACACACCACGCAAAGCCAACTCTTAATTCAAAACGAAAGATGTTATTGGTGTAGTTTGGGTCTTCTTCGGCTCGAAGGAAGAAAACATTTGACTGGGATATGTTTTTTTTTTGTTTGATTGTTCCGCAGGATATTTGCGTGCGGGCTTATCTCGCTCTTCGGAAACACAGCAATCTCCTCATCATCCTCTTTTCCATGATGCTCATGACGGGGATGCCCCAGCTGACCAGCAAGGAAGACATCGAATATATCCGTGATGCGCTGACGGTCGGCAAGCACGAAGACGACGCGAAGAAGTATTTCCTTGACCAGATTGAGGTTTGCCGGGATAAAGGCTGGACTGTGCAGTTCAACTGGTTTCTCCATCTGGTGCTCGGAATCAAGCAAGGCGTGGAAAAACATTCTGCCTAAATAGGGCACTCCAGTAGAGGTAGTCCTCAACTTACGACTCCCCACATGCCAGTTGCTAAGCAAGGCAGTTGTTAAATGTGACCTTGGCCCCATTTTACGGCCTTCCTTGCCACAGTGGTTAAGGAAATCCTTCCAGTTCTTGTTAAGTGAAATCTGGCTTTCCCCCCATTGACTTTACTTGTCCGAAGGTCGCAAAAGGGGATCATGTCACACACACACACACACACCACACACCGGGACGCTGCAAATGTCCTAAATACTTGCCAAGCTTCCTAATTTTGATGACGTAACCACCGGGATGCTACAGCATTGTAAGTCCAAAAAACAGTCGTACGTTCCTTTCTCCACTGCTGTTATCACTTTAAACAGCCTCTAAATAAAGCGTTGTAAGTTGAGGACTGTAGATAAATCCTTTGCGAGGGGGTTTGGTGGTAGTTGCTTGATATGGCTTCCAGGAACAGGCTCTCTCTGCAGAAGGCTCCTTTCCTTATTAGAATCTGGATTTTGGAGCAGATGAGAGCCTGCATATCACTAAGCCAGCATTGTCTGACATGGTATAGGGCAGGGATAGGCAACCTTGGCTCTTTTATGACTCAGCCACGCTGAGGGAAAAGGGAGAGGTTTCCAAGCTGAGCCA
>NW_015391558.1:3618-8355 GCF_001527695.2 Protobothrops mucrosquamatus
ACTCCCAACCCACCCAACCGCCGCAGCATGATACCGTGGTCCACAGTATCAAAAGCCGCCGAGAGGTCCAAAAGAACTAGGACAGAGGAGTAACCCCTGTCCCGGGCCCTCCAGAGATCATTAACCAACGTGACCAATGCCGTTTCCGTGCTGTAACCCGGCCTGAAGCCCGACTGGAGGGGGTCCAGATAGATTGTTTACTGAACTTTTAACATTTTCTAACAATAACTTTTTAAAAATAAAAATAAAAAACATTACAGCTAATCCTTGACTGACAACAGCTCATTTAAGGATCAAAGTCTGAAAACGTGTGACCGTTTTTCACTCTTACGACTGTTGCAGCATTCCCCAATGGCCAGGTGACCAAAATTCAGACGCTTGGCAACTGACTCATATTTACGACGGTCGTAGCGTCCCGGGGGGTCACGTGATTCCCCCTTTTGCGACCTTCCGATAAGCAAAGCCAATGGGGAAGCCAGACCCACTTAACAACCGTGTCACTAATTTAACAACTGCAGTGATTTTCCCTAACAACAGTGGCAGGAAAGGTCCTAAAATGGGGCAAAATTCGCTTAACAAACATCTCATTTAGCAACAGAAATTTTGGACTCAGTCGTGGTTGTAAGTTGAAGACTTCCTGTGGTGAATCGCCTTTGTGTTGAAGATAAGCAACTGAACTGTGATTAATGGTACAGAATTCTGGGGAAAAGGCAACATTTGGGTTAATTTAAGGCCTTTTATTTTTTCCTGGTTTCCTTCAGTAGAAAAACATCTATTGGAGTTTCTTTTCATACGAAAATATTTTTAGTCGACAACACAGGCGACCGAAATAAAAACTTTCTGCCCGCCTAGAGAATACGCAGATTTTTCAAAATATTTTCATGAGCCTCCCGAGCAGTTTTGCATTTTATAATCTGAATGTGCTGTTTAAAATACATTTGTCAGGAATAATAGCTTGACTTCCTTCTTACATCCTGCATAAACAATATTTGCACATGCAAAGAGCTGACGAAGTACCCGAATTTCAGTACAACAGCTGTCCCTAGAAAATGCAAATGAGACACGGAGCAAATTTAACACCTATAATAAGGTGCAAAACATCTAACAGGTCTGGGAATAATGCAGAAAATTCCAAAAACACAACTGATGGCTTAATGACCGTTCAAAGTTATGACAGACCCCAAAAATGGGACTCTTAAGATCCAGATTTGAAGTTCAACATCTGGTAAAATCCCTGCAATCATGTGATCACATTTGGGGCGTTCAGCAATTATGAATCAAGGAGAGAAGCAATCTAAAAATAAGGAGAAACTTCCTGACAGTGAGAACAATTAACCAGTGGAACAACCTGCCTCCAGAAGCGGTGAATGCTCCAACACTGGAAGTTTTTAACAAGAGACTGGACAGCCATTTGTCCAAAATGGTATAGGGTTTCCTGCCTGAGCAGGGGGTTGGACTAGATGACCTTCAAGGTCCCTTCCAACTTTACTATTATTATTATTATTATTAACTACTAATGGTCTAACACAACTACTAACACAATCTCGATTTACAACATTTTTGCTAGGCACCAACATTTTCTTCCAGTTTCCCGCAAAAACACACAGGTTCACTTAATGACTGCGGTGTTCACTTAAGGTTTACAAACTTTACAAAAAAGTTTGTAAAATCAAGTGCGTACTAAATGGTAAATTCCCCTTGCTCAGTGTATACAAAGGAGCAACTTTTAGAGTTGATCCACAGGGTTGTGTGAAAAAACCACTGTAACGAAGACAGCGGTGGCTTGATGACGGAAGGAAGATGCTTAAAGTCACAAAGAGGTTCACAAAATTGTGAAAAGAAGGAGGAAGATTTGTTGCATCCATTAATATTTATTCAGCATTACATCCATATTAGAGATTGACAATGAGCATCAGACAAAAAACGAAGCCAGTTTGTGTATGAGTAGTTCTCAGCTTACAACAGGTCATTTAGTGACCGTTGAAAGTTACAACAGCACTGAAAAAGGTGACTTGGGCCATTTTTCAGACTTACGACTGTTGCAGCGTCCCTGCGGTCACGTGATCAAAATCCGGACGCTTGGCAAGTGACTCATATTTGTGACGGTTGCCGTGTTCCAGGGTCGTGTGATCCCCTTTTGTGACCACCTGACAAGCAAAGTCAATGGGGAAGCCAAGTTCACTTAAGAGCCGTGTTACTAACTCAACAACTGCAGTGATTTCCTTAACAACCGAGCATAAAATGGGGCAAAACTCATTTAACAACTGTCTCACTTAACAACAGAAATTCAAACGTAAGTCTGTATCTTTCACCCATCTAATGGCCTCCAGTGGTGCTGAACTATTAGCGTTTGTGTTGGAACATGCAATTATTTTTTTTTAAAAAAAATAGCAAACTCAAAGCAGCCCATAACTAGTGAAGGACATTTACACACACACACATACTCCAGTAACTGAAAATAATGAACACGTTGCATAAAAACAGATTAACTCCATCATCATCCCGCTGAGACGTAAGCAGGAAGGATTATCCCCCCAAAATCAATTGCACGATTATTTCAACTTAATGCAGAAAAACTGTATTAGCAACTCAGCAGGTCCCTTGTGAATTTGAAAACTGCCACTTTTAAGGGATTTTTTTTTAAAAAAAAATGTGAATTCATATTAGGACAATTGATTTAATAGGTCATACTAGATCACTGGGGGAGTTGATGTCCACACATCCTAAGATTGCAGAGGTTGAGATGCAACCTTAAGATTGCTTAAGGCTGTCCTAGTTTATTATGTAAAATTGTTCTGTCCTTTCTACCGACATTTTAGAAAAAGTTTCATATTTTAATCCACCAGGATAGGTCGTCTCCTTTTTTTTTAGACGACGTTATTTTTCCAGGCTGATATATCTCAATTCTGTTTCGTTCCCCCTTTTTAATAGGTACGTTTTGTGGTTTAATTCTCCTAGGAAACTTTAAAAATGATAAGAGTACATTTCAATTCCTGAAAACAGCATCCTGTTTTACTGGAGTGAAATATCAACAATGACAAGTCCTCAGTTACCCCAATTTTGATCGGCAACTCTTAAGTGATGTTGTCGTTAAATGAATCGCCCATGGTCACTAAAGGAGACACCATGTGACTGCGACTTCCGATTTTACTGCCAGCATCTTAATTGAGTTTACTTGTTGGAATCTGGCTGTGAAGCACACAAATTAAAATGACTTGACCATGGGATGGATGGATGGATGGATGGATGGATGGAGGTCCATTTTGCTCTATGGGTGGTGACCTAACCCTAACCCTAAGTGGAATTTTCTTCCAATGGGATTTTCCCATGTATTTTACCAGGAAACATAGATAGGGCAGGCTAGAAAAGTCAGTGCCCTCGTAACGATACCCAAGCACTCCGAGTTTGTTGGCGATGTCCATTTTGCTCTCCGAGTTGGTGGTGATGTAACCCTAACCCTAGGTTCTCCTGCTTGAGCAGGGGGCTGGACTAGAAAGCCTCCAAAGTCCCTTCCAGCTCCTATTCTATTCTATTCTATTCTATTCCATGATTCTATTCTATTCTATTCTATTCTATTCTATTCTATTCTATTCTCTTCCATGATTCTATTCTATTCTATTCTATTCTATTCTATTCTATTCTAATGCGAAGAAAGTCCAGTTGCCTTTTGAAAAAAAGCACCTTTTGGGACAACCCTGACCTGGATGTGGCTGAGCATCTCCAGACACCTAGCAGCACTAGTTCCCGGCAAAGCACTCCGCACAAGCTCAGAGGCAACGTCGAGAGGGAGGCTTCCCCCAGCCTCTCTCCTCCTTCCCCACCCATCCACCCTCAACGCTCCCTGTGGCAAAGCACTCCCCACATGCTCAGAGGCAACGTCGGGAGGGAGGTTTCCCCCAGTCTCTCCCCTCCCCATCCACCCGCAACGCTCCCTGTGGCAAAGCACTCCGGACATGCTCAGAGACAATGTCGGGAGGGAGGCTTCCCCTAGTCTCTCACCCTTCCCCACCCATCCATCCGCAACGCTCCCTGTGGGAAAGCACTCCGGACATGCTCAGAGGCAGCGTCGGGAGGGAGGCTTCCACTAGCCTCTCCCCACCCATCTACCCGCCACGCTCCCTGGCAAAGCACTCCGGACATGCTCAGAGGCAACGTCGGGAGGGAGGCTTCCCCCAGCCTCTTCCTCCCTTCCCCACCCATCCACCCTCAAGGCTCCCTGGCAAGGCACTCTGGACATGCTCAGAGGCAACGTCGGGAGAGCGGCTTCCCCTAGCTAGTCTCTCTCCCTTTCCCCACCCATCCACCCTCAAGGCTCCCTGTGGCAAAGCACTCCCCACATGCTCAGAGGCAACGTCGGGAGGGAATCTTCCCCCTTCTCCGCCCTCCCCATCCAACCGCCTTTTGCAGCGGCAGCGGCAGCAGCAGCAGCGCGTGCGTGCGTGCGGGCGGAGGGGGCGCGCGCGTGCGGGCGGTTGCCATGGTTTCCCCGGGCGGCCTGCGCGCGCGCCCGCTCCCCCTCCCCTCCCCTCCCCTCCCCCGGGGGCGGGGCTGCGGCTTGCTGCCGTCACGGGCGGGCCCGGCTCTTTCTTCGCGGGCGGCTGCCGAGCGCGGGGAAGCCCCGGAGGGAAGCAGCCCCGCCGGCCTCTCCGGAGCGCTTCGGGGGCCGGCCGGTCGGTCGGTCGGTCGGCGGCGGCGCCGGGTCGCCTTCCCCGCCGCGGGGCCCGGGGCGCCGCCCCG
>NW_015391558.1:8567-22747 GCF_001527695.2 Protobothrops mucrosquamatus
GCTGGAGGTGCTGCGCAGCCAGCCGGCCGACCTGCTCGACTTCGCCCTCCGCTACTTCCAGCGCCTCAAGGCGGAGGCGGCGGCGGCGGGGCTCCCGCGGGGACCCGGCCGGGCCAACGCCAACGCCGCCGCCGCCGCCCTCCCCGCGCCGGGGAGCCGCCTGCAGCTGGACGGCGCCCCCGCCGAGGGCCGCGGGGTGAACTTCTCGCCGGAGCCGCTGCGGAGCCTCTCCGAGAGCAGTGACGAGGAGGAAGAGGAGGAGGAGGAGGAATTCGCCGGTAAGCCGGGCAGGCGGGAGGGTCGCCGGCTGGGGAGGAGAAGCCGAGGCGGGGAGGCGGTGGAGCGCCCCTCCTTGCGAGGAGGCAGGTGGAGGGGGAGAAATTGGGGAAGGAGAAAGAGGAGGAGGAGGAGGAGGAGGAGGAGGAAAGGGTGAAGAAGGAGAAATTTGGAGGAGGAGGAATTTGGAGGAGGAGGAACTGAAGGAGAATGAATTGAAGGAGAAGGGAAAGGAGAAACAATTGGAGGAGGAGGAGGAGGAGAAATTGGAGAAGGAGAAATAGGAGGAGGAGGAAATGAAGGAGAATGAATTGAAGAAGGGAAAGGAGGAGGAATTGAAGGAGGAAAAAGAGGAGAAATTGGAGGAGGAAGAATTGAAGGAGAAGGAGAAAGAGGAGGAGGAATTGGAGGAGGAGAAGGAGAAGGAGAAAGAGGAGGAGGAGGAAATGAAGGAAAAGGAGAAAGGAGGAATTGAAGGAGGAGGAAAAGGAGAAGGAGAAATAGGAGGAGGAGGAAATGAAGGAGAAGGAGAAATTGGAAGAGGAGGAATTGGAGGAGAATGAATTGAAGAAGGGAAAGGAGGAGAAATTGGAGGAGGAGGAATTGAAGGAGGAAAAAGAAATTGGAGGAGGAAGAATTGAAGGAGAAGGAAAAGGAGAAGGAGAAATAGGAGGAACTGAAGGAGAATGAATTGGAGGAGAAGGGAAAGGAGAAGAAATTGGAGGAGGAGGAGGAGGAATTGGAGGAGGAGGAGGAGGGAGAGGAAAAGGTGAAGAAGGAGAAATTGGAGGAGGAAGAAGAGGAACTGAAGGAGAATGAATTGAAGGAGATGGGAAAGGAGAAGAAATTGGAGGAGGAGGAGGAGGAATTGGAGGAGGAGGAGGAAGAATTGAAAGAGAAGGAGAAATTGGAGGAAGGGGGAAAAGGTGAAGAAGGAGAAATTGGAGGAGGAATTGAAGGAGGAGGAAAAGGTGAAGGAGGAATTGGAGGAGGGGGAGGAGGAATTGAAAGAGAAGGAGAAATTGGAGGAAGGGGGAAAAGGTGAAGAAGGAGAAATTGGAGGAGGAATTGAAGGAGGAGGAAAAGGGGAAGGAGAAATTGGAGGAGGGGGAGGAGGAATTGGAGGAGAAGGAGAAATTGGAGCAGGGGGGGAGAGAGGAGGAGGCGGAGGCTGCCACTCCCCCTCCATTGAGCAAATGGATGCAAAACAGGAGCTCAGCCGAGGAGCCTCCTCCGGGTTGGGGGTTCACACTGCCTTCCCCCTAAACCCCAAGCGGGGCCAACCTCCTCCCCCCTTTGCAGAACGACCAGGTTCCACCTTAACCAACAGCAAGGAGGCTTCCCTGGGATTTTAAGGTGCATTGGAGGGTTGCAAGCGCTGGCTGGGTGGGCTTATTCTTCCAGAACCGGTGCCGAGGATGGGGAGCGGGAAGCTGGGTGGGGAAACAAAAAAACTGGGTTTTCTTTTGGCATCCAAGCCCGGAGCTCTGTGGAGGAAGCTGGGTACAGATGGCCATTCACAAATCTTGGCGAGAACCGTCCTTTTTTTTTTGTGAATGGAAGCGCAGCCGGGGCTCTCCGTGCCTTGCAAGAGGGTGGGGCACACCCGCTCTGTTGCTCTGCGGAAGGGACAGGCAGTCCTCGACTTATGACGCGATTCAGCCCCAAATTTCTGTTGCTCAGTGAGAAATTTATGTTGGCCCCATTTTACGACCTTCCTTGCCGCAGTTGTTAAGTGAATCGCCCTCGTCGTTAAACGAGTAACACGGTTATGTGAAATCTAGCTGCCCGCATTGACTTTGCTTGTCAGAAAGTCACAAAAGGGGATCATGTCTGAAATGGTATAGGGTTTCCTGCCTGAGCAGGGGGTTGGACTAGATGACCTCCAAGGTCCCTTTCAACTTTATTATTATTATTATTATTATTATTATTATTATTATTATTATTATTATTATTATTATTATTATTATTACTATTATGTGATCCCGGGCCACTGCGACCGTCATAAATATGAACCAAGTTGCCAAGCATCGGAACGTAAATTGTGTGACCCTGGGGATGCTGCCACGGTCGTAAGTGTGAAACGTAGCCGTAGGTCTCTTTTTTGAAGGGCCGTTGAAACTTTGGACGGTNTTATTATTATTATTATTATTATTATTATTATTATTATTACTATTATGTGATCCCGGGCCACTGCGACCGTCATAAATATGAACCAAGTTGCCAAGCATCGGAACGTAAATTGTGTGACCCTGGGGATGCTGCCACGGTCGTAAGTGTGAAACGTAGCCGTAGGTCTCTTTTTTGAAGGGCCGTTGAAACTTTGGACGGTCACTAAATGAACAGTTGTAAATTGAGGACTACGTGTAATTGAGCATGTCGAAGCCCAGCTTTCAGCCAGTTTCCTCCTGGAGTGCAAGCATGAGGCATGAGAAGAAAGAGGTCTTGTAACACCAAAGAGTAAACTTTGCTTTGTAATGTTTGCCTGGCTGAGGAATTCTGGGAGTTGAAGTCCACAAGTCACAAAAGGGCCAAGTTTGAAGGCCCCTCCCAGAATTCCTCAGCCAGGCACGCTGGCTGAGGAATTCTGGGAGTTGAAGTCCACAAGTCATCAAAAGGCCAAGTTTGAAGACCCCTCCCAGAATTCCTCAGCCAGGCACGCTGGCTGAGGAATTCTGGGAGTCGAAGTCCACAAGTCATAAAAAGGCCAGGTTTGAAGACCCCTGATTTAGAAAGATCCATTACAGCAACCAAAAGAGTCCATAAATGTATTAATGTACATGAGGTTAGATTTGTTTGTGGGCAATTTCATGCTGGCTTAATGAAACTAGATGCCAGCATTTAACTAACATTGGTTGATCTAAACACAATCAAACCTGTTTAGTACATTGGTACTCATCATTAATTGGTTCCGGGAGGCACAATGAGTATCAAAAACGATCAGTACCAAAGAAATATTTTCTCATAAGGAACAATATAGTGAGTCACAAGGCAGCCGACAGCGACAAGTTCTAGCTTGTGCGTTGAGTACCGAACAAATGATGAACACCGTAACAAAATTTTCACGTTCGGTACCATATTCGATGAATTTCAAAGCAATTTTCAAGATACCACTGTACTTTAATAGAAGCCTAACAAGAAACCCCAGGACTGCAGGCTAAAGTGAGAAGTTCAAAAACACCCCAGAAAATAAAATTTCTACATTGTTACCGAGAAAAATACTGTATGTCCATGAAGTCACCAAGAATTTACCCTGAAAGAAATTTTATTTACTGATTTTACATATTGCAATGTAGAAATGGTAGGCCACGGCCCACAGGTTGGGGACCCCTGTATTAAACTACTGTGGTACCTTGATCCTCAACTGCTTTGAAATTCATCAGATTTTGACATGACAATTTTGTCCTGATACTCATTGTCTGTTTGTTACTCAAGGCACAAGCTAGAACTTGCTGGTGTTGGCTGCATTGTGATTCATTACATTAGTCCAGTGTAGAGAAAGGAAGGATGAGGGTGACATGATAGCAGTATTCCAGTATTTGAGGGTCTGCCACAAAGAAGAGGGAGTCAAGCTATTCTCCAAAGCACCTGAAGGCAGGACAAGAAGCAACAGATGGGAACTAACCAAGGAGAGAAGCAACCTAGAACTAAGGAGAAATTTCCTGATACTGAGAACAATTAACCGGTGGAACAGCTTGTCACCAGAAGTTGTGGTTGCTCCAACACTGGAGGCTTTTAAGAAGAGTCTAGACACCCATTTGTCTGAAATGGTGTAGGGCAGGGGTCTTCAAACTTGGCCCTTTTATGACTTGTGGACTTCCACTCCCAGGCACGCTGGCTGAAGAATTCTGGGAGTCGAAGTCCACAAGTCATAAAAGGGCCAAGTTTGAAGACCCCTGGTATAGGGTCTCCTGCTTGAGCAGAGGGCTAGGCTAGAAGATCTCCAAGGCCCCTTCCAAGCTCTATTCTGATTGATTGACTCATGGGAAACATTTGTTTGATACTCCCCATTTTTGGCCCTCATCACGCCTCCCAGAACCAATGAACCCTGAATACCAAGCTACCCCTGTACTAACTAGGTTTGATCGTGTTTCGATCAAACAGCTAATGGCTGAGTTGCAGCTTTGGAACGAAAGAGGTGTAATCAATCACAGCTCTGGCCGATAGCTGTGCTCTTAGCTAAGGTACATGCTCTCGCGTGTGGCGTGCACCGTATGATCCCTTAAGTTTGTGCACAATAGCAAATAACGACACGGCCAGCGCTGTCAGTTTCAAGTGCAAGGATCTTGATTGGTCGTGCGCTTTCGCACTGACGCTTTGGACTCTTCCCAAAGCTGGTCGTAATACAGCATTTGTTGAGAAGAGGGACGGAGACACGAGATCCTACTACACGTAAGAAGAGAATTGCAAACTGCAAACCGAAAGGAATGGCCACGGATTGAAGGGGTGCCTGGAAACAGAATGGCTGTCAAATTTGAAACTTTCCACCATGTTAAGAAACCGGTGGATTTTACCGTGGGTAGGTGAGCTTCTTTCCGATTGCGTGCCTCGATTTTTCTGCAATTTGAAGACTTTTCGCGTCTCCTTGCTAGAGGTGGTGGGAAGAGATGGATAAGAATGGTAGAGGAGTAGCATTGAGCAAAGAGTTTGAGTGAGCTCATTGTGAACTGTTGCCTTTCAAAAAAAAAAAAACTATTTTGAAAAGAAGGCTGTAAGTTGTTGGCTTTACCCCTGGGTGTATATTGTGAAAGAGGAAGAAGTTCATTTTTTGCAAAAACCACAGGTACGCACGTAAAAACCGATTTGCATAGAAATTGGAAGTGGTTTGAGGTGGATTAAGGGTTAAATTGTAACCCTGTACATACCTGCCTGGGAATAAATCTTATTTAATTCAGTTAACCTTTCTTTCGAGTGGACAGAAATGTGATTATACTGTTGATTCTCAATTTGTTGATTTTGTGGCCGTTAATGTGTTAAATAAGGCATTAATATTTGGGCGTTAAAATCGGCTTGTTTTAAGATCTCATAATACAGAATTAGCCAAGATGATTCCAAGGTCCCTTAACCCTATTATTCTACGTTTTATGATCTGGGTCTTTATAATACAGGCTCCAATGATGTATGATTTGTTCCTGGCTAGTGTTTGTTTGTTTTGTATAGTAACAAATGTTATTGTACCTTTGTGTTTATATTGAGTAAAAGTTCTATTAAGGTGGTTCCTGATAATCTTCTCTATCTTGTCTATTCTCTGCTTGTTTCCCAAAATAATTCTTTATATACGGTACTTTCTCTGCAAGTAGGACATAATAAAAGAATAGTTTCTTCTTTATACGATATTCTACAAGTCCCTGCGTTAGATTTTTTGCCCGAAGGCCGAAATGAAGCGATGGATTTCATGCCTATTTTTTTCCCTTAAGTTTGAAACATCATGCACAAATTGCATTATTAAGAGATAAAGATGCAGGGATGGATGCTAAAAATTGCCTGGGTTCTTTTTTTAAAAAAGAAACTTCCCTTTTAATTCAGAAGTAAATCCTTAGTTATGGCTCTATATTAATTTTGGTTAGGGCTAAATATTTTGTTTGGTAAATCACGTCTACTGGATAGTCTGATAGGCACCACAATATATATGTATGCCGGACGATTCAACGGAAACATATCTTTTTATTTCTAAACTATAACACGGTGATTTTCTAAACTGCATATCATTGTTGATGAGATGCAGAATTCCTGCTGATGCACAGTCTTTTGATGAGAGGGCTCCAGCCATCCATCGACCTGTCTGTTTATTTATTTCTCGTTTGCATACCTCACACTCCTGGCAAAACCCAGGATGATTAAACAGGATGTTTCCTGTAGCTCCCTTTGGATCAAACTACGACCTTCCTGCTTTTATATTTATACTTTCCCCGGTTTTTCTTGAGATTTAAACATACTGGTCTTGGAAATCATCTCTCCCCCCCCCCAAGCTGTTTAAAAGAAATATCTACCCTCAGTTGGAATCTGGAGCTGACTTGATCACATCCTGGTTTCCAACGCAGCTTTGCGGAGTACCATAATAACTGGCCACGATTTGAATTTCCAGCTATGTTAAGAGTCCAGCATAATCGATGATGTAAACTGTTCTATGGGCTAAATCGGTTTTTTTCAAGCGGGCTGGGGAATTCTGGGAGATGAGGTCCACATAAGTGTCGGGTTATCGAGTTTAGAAAACGATGAAAGATGGATCGGAAAGCAGGAGTTGAGCGAGCAATAGCTGGGATTAACATTAAGCCTTTAATTATGGCCATAAAATCAACAATCGGACACAGATTAAACAGGCAAAAGTTGAACGAAAAATGAAGCTGAAGCAAGGAAAAATTAGTATGATTTTTCAGTTGCAAGAAGAGAGATTGACTGTGTAATGAGGTAGCCCAGAAAATATGTAATCCACTTTCCTCCTCATCTTCCTCCTCCTCCTCCTCCTCCTTCTGCTCCTCCTCTTCCTTCCTCTGCTCCTCCTCCTGCTCCTCCTCTTTCTTCTTCTCCTCTTCCTCCTCTTCCTTCTTCTGCTCTTCCTCTTCTCCTTTTCCTCCTCCTCCTCCTCTTCCATCTTCTGCTCTTCCTCTTCTTCTCCTTTTCCTCCTCCTCCTCCTCTTCCATCTTCTGCTCCTCTTCCTTCTACCTTCCGCTCCTCCTCCTGCTCCTCTTCCTTCTGCTCCTCCTCCTCCACCTCCTCTTCCTTCTGCTCCTCTTTCTCCTCCTCTTCCTTCTTCTTCTGCTCCTCCTCCTCCTTCTGCTCCTCCTCCACCTCCTCTTCCTTCTCTTCCTTCTGCTCCTCTTTCTCCTCTTCCTCCTTCTGCTCCTCCTCCACCTCTTCCTTCTGCTCCTCCACCTCTTCCTTCTGCTCCTCTTTCTCCTCCTCTTCCTTCTTCTGCTCCTCCTTCTCCTCCTTTTCCTTCTTCTTCTGCTCCTCCTCCTCCACCTCCTCTTCCTTCTCCTCTTTCTCCTCCTCTTTCTTCTTCTGCTCCTCCTTCTCTTCCTTCTGCTCCTCTTTCTTTTCTTCCTCTTCCTTCTTCTTCTTCTCCTCCTCCTTCTTCTCCTCCTCCTTCTCTTCCTCCTCCTCCTGAATTCTTCTTCTTCTCTCCCCCTCCCCCATTTTACACACCTTAAGGGGGCATACCTAATGTTCTCACCTCTTGTTTTCCCACAAAACCATCCCATCACCAGAGCAAAATCCCAATAGTTCATAACAAAAAGGTACCAGAATCCAAGTTTCCCCCCCCCCCACGGATATATTTTCTCCTTATCTGAATTTTTGCTCCTTTCCCCGTTCTGCCCCTGCTGTCCTTTGGAGGCGATATGGGTCCTTTTCTATTCCAAATGCAGGGCATATCTTTAGCTGCAGTATGTCTGGATTAACCTGCGAGCAGGCGTTTATTGTTGCTGGGTGCATACTTGCAACAGGACTGGTTTGATTTTTCACCCTGTCATAGAAGAGACACGTTAGGATAGTAGGCATTTTTCTTTCAGCAGGGAAAAAAAATTATACAGGAAAGTTACAGATGGGGCATATAAGTCCTCCATAATAGCCAGTTTGGTCTAATGGTTAAGGCACCAGAAAGTGGGGAACTGTGAGTTCTAGTTCTGCCACAGCCATGAAAGCCAGCTGGGTGACTTTGGGCCAGTCACCGGGAGACGGGAGTTCTAGTTCTGCCACAGCCACGAAAGCCAGCTGGGTGACTTTGGGCCAGTCACCGGGAGACGGGAGTTCTAGTTCTGCCGCAGCCATGAATGCCATCTGGGTGACTTTGGGCCAGTCACCGGGAGATGGGGAGTTCTAGTTCTGCCACAGCCATGAAAGCCGCTGGGTTACATGGAGAGAGGTTTTTCCGTGGACCAGAGGGTCCGTGGTTTTGTGTGCTGCCTGCATCCTGCGAATGGGGCTTTGCTTGTTTGTGCGGACCGGTTGCTGGCATACCGCAGCCCGGTACCAGTCTATGGACCGGGGGTTGGAGACCCCGGCATTAGACCTCCTGTTTCTTCTACGCTCTTGTTGAAAATGTTGACCTTAAGGCAATTTCCACAACACCTAGGAGAGAGGAACGCTTTTGGCAGGGTTAGAGTTCTTACAACGAGGATCCTAAGGCGTGTGGGGTCAGCAGCGGCACCTCACCTGTTCCTCTCTTGGTTAGAAAGAAAAGAGGGCAGCAAAAACATCTAGCATGTGAACCAGGCCTGACCTGAAAGTAGCTAAAGGGTGTCCTCAATTTACAACAGCTTGCTTAGTGACCGTTCAAAGTTACAACGGCTGAAAAATGTGACTGGTGACCGTTTCTATGGGGTGCAGCCTTTGCAGCATCCCTACGATCACGTGATCAAAATTCAGACGCTCGGCAACTGACTCATATCTATGACGGTCGCAGCGTCCCGGGGTCACGTGATCCCTTTTGGCGAGCAAAGCTGACGCGGGAAGCCAGATTCACTTAACAACCGGGTTACAAACTTAACAATTGCAATGATTCACTTCGCAGCCGTGGCCAGAAAAGTCGCAAAACGGGACAAAACCTCACTTAACTAATGTCTCACTGAGCAAAATGAATTTGGGACTCAACTGTATTCGTAAGCCGAAGATTTGTAGTTGATCTTAATGTTGTAATTGCTGTTTTTACTCACTGGAACCTAATTGGTTTTTGCTCTCCGAGGTTACAAAAAATAAAAAATAAAAGTCCGGAGTCTGGTAGTATGTTTCCCAATTAACACGTTTTCTCAAAACGCGTTAAGATTTCACTTTGTGGGATGTATGGCGATGCATAGACCGAGGTAAGATTTAAATTGGGCAGAGCAGTGAGGAATTCCTTATCACTGAATGAACCCTTGTGAGGTGCTAACAGCCCCCGTTGTGTTTGTTGACACCTTCTGAGATTGCTTGACGCCTTGTGATGTATCTGAATCCAGCCATTCTCTCGCTTAACAATATGGAGTTAAATCCCAATTTTCCAAAAGAAATGGCCTGTTGTTATTCTGACTTTGTTTGGACTCCAAAGGTCAAATTCAAAATCTATTAATTCTGTTTGCCCCTTTTATCGTGGAGAATCCAGAGGGATGTTGCTGGGGCAAGAAGAGTTGTAAAATGGGGCAAAAATCACTTAACCAGTGTCTCACTTAGCAACGTAAATTTTGGGCTCAATTACGGTCATACGTCGAGGACTACCTGTATATCACATTAGAGGGAGAATGTGTGAAGTACCCTCTAATCTTGTGGATGAGGTATATCGGTTAGTGCAGGGGTCTTCAAACTTGGCCCTTTTATGACTTGTGGACTTCAACTCCCAGAATTCCTCAGCCAGCCATGCTGAGGGGAAAGAGAGAGGTTTGCAAGCTGAGCCATGCTGGCTGAGGAATTCTGGGAGTTGAAGTCCACAAGTCATAAAAGGTCCAAGTTTGAAGACCCCTCCCAGAATTCCTCAGCCAGGCATGCTGGCTGAGGAATTCTGGGAGTTGAAGTCCATAAGTCATAAAAGGCCAAGTTTGAAGACCCCTCCCAGAATTCCTCAGCCAGGCACGCTGAGGGAAAAGGGAGAGGTTTCCAAGCTGAGCCATGCTGGCTGAGGAATTCTGGGAGTTGAAGTCCACAAGTCATAAAAGGGCCAAGTTTGAAGGCCCCTCCCAGAATTCCTCAGCCAGGCACGCTGGCTGAGGAGTTCTGGGAGTTGAAGTCCACAAGTCATGAAAGGGCCAAGTTTGAAGACCCCTGGGTTAGTGGGTCTGCTGTCCATCAGGCCAAGAGTCTGCTCTGCTTTGCTCTCAGTTCTGGACCCATCGTGGACCATGGCATAGCTAGAGAAGTGAATTTATTTCAGACTAGAATGAAGCCCATGAATGAGTTCTGATTTCCAGCTGAAAACAGCAATGAAGTACTGACCTTGAACAAGTCTACATCGCCAGAGCCAAATGCATTTATCTCCTCTGCATTTGGGATAAAACGCACGCCCTCATCCGACAAAATTTAAAAAAAACGGAACAATAAAATAAACATAAATCAAATATAAAAACAATGAAGAAATTAAAAAAAACCCCAAAACTCAAAGGACAAACTCGACGGACCGCTGTGTCTTTTTCTTGACACCCGTTTTTAATCTTTCTATTTCCATCCTTGTTTGTGTCGTTGGGACACTCGGTGCTGGTGTTGTTGAGCAGGACAATATCTTCTTGTGCGCTTTCTCCCCACGCGGCGTGATTTGATATGTATTTCCATAATCTCATTGTTCGCTCATCTTTTCTAGTCTTTACTTGTAAACAATGGGATGGAACCCCTTCATTACTTTGATTACTGCCTTCTGTTCTTTCCCAAGTTCTGCTTTTTTCAGTGCGACAGCCCAGATGTGCACGCTCAGTCGATTTGCATAAAAGCGTAATAATATTGGCGAGGTTTATTTTCGGTCGCTTTCCTAATAACCCCCCCCCCTAAGCGTGGAATATGGCAATTTTGCATCTTGTCACACTCAGCTAAGATTGTCACTGAGCTGTCCGTTATGTCCAACGGACAATTTATTTTTCCTGATCAGCGACAGTCACTTTACATTCCATCCAGGCTTGTGTAGAATTAAATCTTATAATAATAATAATAAAAATAGTAAAGTTGGAAGGGACCTTAGAGGTCATGTAGTCCAACCCCCTGCTCAGGCAGGAAACCCTATACCATTTCGGACAAATGGCTGTCCAGTTTCTTCTTAAAAACTTCCAGTGTTGGAACATTCACCGCTTCTGGAGGCAGGTTGTTCCACTGGTTAATTGTTCTAACTGTCAGGAAGTTTCTCCTTAGTTCTAGATTGCTTCTCTCTTTGGTTAGCTTCTAATAGTTTTTAGAGAACCAGAATAATGTTATTACTATTACAGGGTACACTAATTGTGTCAGTACAATGTATGTATCTGTAGTTGTAATGCAGACAATAGTAGGTTGACATGTAAAGTTTATTTATTTAAGACATACAGAGCATGAATTAATTAATAAAATGAAAGAAATAAAAACAAATACACTTAGGGAACAAAGAGAAATAGGAAGGATGTGAAGATCTGAATGAAAATAATCTGAATTTATGGAGTAAGGTTGAAGAATACATGCATGGATGTGTAGATTCAGAATTATACCATTAAACCCTATACCATTTCAACATCATCATCATCGTTGTTGTTGTTGTTGTTGTTGTTGTTGTTGTTGTTGTTGTTGTTATTATTATTATTATTATTATTATTATTATTATTATTATTATTATTATTATTTCGGACAAATGGCTGTCCAGTCTCTTCTTAAAAACTTCCAGTGTTTGAGCATTCACCGCTTCTGGAGGCAGGTTGTTCCACTGGTTAATTGTTCTCACTGCCAGGAAGTTTCTCCTTAGTTCTAGGTTGCTTCTCTCTTCAAAAAGGTGGGCATATCCAGGTGACGTTTCACATTCCCCATTAACTCCAGAATATCCCACAAATGGGATTCATCTTTGCCAAATTCTTACCTGTTTTCCCCTTCAGCAAAGTTTGTTCCTTGGTATGCCTTGTCCTTGTAATCATCCCTTATTACTGTGTTCTCCAGTTTGCCTGGAACCAATATTAAACCGATTAGCCTACAATTTCCTGAAGCTCCCCTGGGTCTCTTATTAAAAATTGTTGTCACAGATTGTGCTTTGCAGCCTGTTGGCACCGAGCCCAATTTGAATAACAAAACAGGGGTAGGCAACCTTGGCTCTTTTATGACTCGTGGACTTCAACTCCCAGAATTCCTGAGCCAGCATGGGGGAACTATGGCCCCTTCATGACTCGTGGACTTCAATTCCCAGAATTCCTGAGCTAGCATGGCTCAGCTTGGAAACCTCTACCTTTTCCCTCAGCGTGGCTGGCTCAGGAATTCTGGGAGTTGAAGTCCACGAGTCATAAAAGAGCCAAGGTTCCCCACCTCTGCCCTATATCAGGGGTCCTCAACCGTGGCTACTTTTAAGACTCGTGACTTCAACTCCCAGAATTCCTGAGCCAGCATGGCTCAGCTTAGAAACCTCTCCCTTTCCCCTCAGCGTGGCTGGCTGAGGAATTCTGGGAGTTGAAGTCCACGAGTCATAAAAGAGCCAAGGTTGCCTACCCCTGTGCTAGGAGATTGACAGTTTCCCTTCTGAGTTCCTTAAAGATTTGGGGATAGGGGCCAACCAACCATTGTTAGTTGCTGGTTTGTCTTGGTGTCCTAGAATAGGGTTTCTCAGCTGGGACCACTTTAATTCCCAGAATTCCCCAACCAAGATGGCTAAGCATTGTCCTAAAATACCTCATTTTCTGTAGGTTGTTAGTGCTCTCTGAGCCTGGTGATTTTTCTTGCAGACGTTTTGTTACCATACTAGATAACATCATCAGGCCTAGAAAGGAGCAAGGGTTTCTTCTCATAAGTGGCTTGCTCTCTCAGTGTTGGTGAGAATGGTCTTGGGGATTCCTTGATTAGGGAGTTGTTTATAATGCCTTAGTAAGGCCACACTTGGAATACTGCATCCAGTTTTGGTCACCACGATGTAAAAAAGATCCTGAGACTCTAGAAAGAGTGCAGAGAAGAGCAACAAAGATGATTAGGGGGCTGGAGGCTAAAACATACGAAGAACCGTTGCTGGAATTGGGTATGTCTAGTTTAACGAAGAGAAGGACCAGGGGGGACATGATAGCAGTCTTCCAATATCTCAGGGGCTGCCCCAAAGAAGAGGGAGTCAAGCTGTTCTCCAAAGCGCCTGAAGGCAGGACAAGAAGCAACGGATGGAGACTAATCAAGGAGAGAAGCAACCTAGAACTAAGGAGAAACTTCCTGACAGTGAGAACAATTAACCAGTGGAACCACCTGCCTCCAGAAGCGGTGAGTGCTCCAACACTGGACGTTTTTAAGAAGAGACTGGACAGCCATTTGTCTGAAATGGTATAGGGTTTTCTGCCTGAGCAGGGGGTTGGACTAGATGACCTCCAACGTCCCTTCCAATTCTTCTATTCTATTCTATTCTATTCTACTGTACTCTACTGTACTCTACTGTACTCTACTCTATTCTATTCTACTCTACTCTACTCTACTCTACTCTATTCTATAGCTTTTCTATATTCTATTCCAGTGATGGTGAACCTTTTAGAGATTGAGTGCCCAAACTGCAACCCAAAACCCACTTATGCATCGTCGAGTGCCGGGTGGGTGTGGCCCATTGGCTGGGTGTGGCCCATTGGGTGGGCATGGCTGCGATGGTAACGGCAGACTGGGTGGGACTAAAAAGTTCAATCAATCAATTCCAACTTTGTAAGATCTTTTTTTTTCCTGGGAGAAGTTGAAATTGACTGATTGAACCTTTTTTTTTTTTTGCACATGGCGGCGGAGGCCTAAAGCGAAACGGTTTTATAAAACCCAGGTGAAGGCCTAGGACTGGGGCGATGGCACACGTGCCCACAGAGAGGGCTCTGAGTGCCGCCTCTGGCACCCGTGCCATAGGTTCGCCACCACTGTTCTATTCTATTCTATAGCTTTTCTATATTCTATTCTATTCTATTCTATTCTATTCTATTCTATTCTATTCTATTCTATTCTATTCTATTCTATTCTATAGCTTTTCTATATTCTATTCTATTCTATTCTACTCTACTCTACTCTACTCTACTCTATTCTATTCTATTCTATTCTATTCTATTCTATTCTATTCTATTCTATTCTACTCTACTCTATTCTTAGCTCGTTTGTCTAAGTTGGTGATTCCTTAATTGAGGTATTGTTTACTTGATTGTTGTTGGTGTTAATGCTCATCTGATTGCTGGTGGGGAAGTGTTTTGGTCTTTTTGTTTCCTTTTAGACTTGTGGATTGTCTCTTTTGAATGGCATGTAGACGTTGTGAAATGCTTGTTTTTCCAGCATTACTTTCCGCGGG